>NW_017731896.1:1024444-1086633 GCF_001890085.2 Hipposideros armiger
TAGAGGGCAGTGTCACTGGCCCTCATATGTGGGATCTGAACCGGGGCCTTCTGGCGTCCCAGGCCAGCTCTTAACCATCGCGCCACTCGGCCGGCCCAGTAGTAAGCTTCTTTTAAGAAGAACTCATAAAACATAATGAAAAAAAGTATTCAATCATAAATAAAATTAACAGATCTTGGATGCTGTTTATGAAGAATTCCACAATTTGAATACAGTTTTTAGAATCTAACCAAAGCTAACTTTAAAATCAATGTGAATTTATTTTAACATAACTTTCAAATGCAATGCATCTAATATTTTAAAGCAATCTATCTTTTCTTGTTAATGTATAGCTGCATAAACTATCCTAAATAACAATAGAAACTGTGATGATAAAAGGCCCAATGGGGAGCTGATTAAAATGCATTGTTCTGAGGCAAGTCTTCACTTTGTCACTAAATATATGTCATTCAATCATTGGGAGTTGGATTAAAGAAATTTTTCTTTCCTTTGCTATACTATATACATAGGCAGTTCTTAGAAAAAACATAATGTAATGTAATTATAATTTAAATGCATGCTAGGCCAAAGCTTGAAATATTGTGCCAGTGTTGTTTCTGGTCATCCCAAAATCTCTATAAAAATGTTGCTAGAATTGAGTTGATTCTCTGTGAGTTCTTTACAATAGCTGTTCTCTGGGACTTTTTCAACCCTGAATCCCAAATGGATTTAAAAATTGACTAATCCCAAACCTGACATATAAAGCTGACACCAAGAATTTAGAACTAAATTGCTAACATAATTTATGATATTTAGTTTCCTCCTCAGTTGCAGAGGTGTGATTAAACTTATTGGTCCAGCCATTGGAGTTGGCTAGAGATCCTTGAACAAGAAGAAAAAACCTGTATAAATTTATAAGAAATGGAAGCCAAGCTTAATTTTAATTTTTGTGTGAGAGTCTTTAATCATATAATTAATCTACTTGTTTGGATGCAATTTCGGATGGCTTGAAACACCATCTGTTATGGGAGAGCTCAAACGCATTACTTTCTGGGTGTACTAGACTAGGTAAAGTCTGAATTCCCCTCCAGACCGAGGATTTGATGTGTAGACAGAGCGTGCAATTTTGCAAACTGCCAAGCCAGAAGTGGATTTAATATTACATTCAGAACTGTACTCAAATTGTCAAAAAATGTTCAATAAAATAACATAGCAAATCATACTCCGTTAAACTAGCTGGCAAAGGTAGCATGACAAAATTGAGAAATAAAGCATATGGGACACAGTGTTATTTACATGTTTTCAGGGCCTACTCCCTGGGTGGCTCGCTATTTACAAGACAGCAGTTTCCACCCTTCCCCACTGCTTTAGGTTTGATACGAGGCCAAGTCCTCCATCTGACTTCATATGACTGTGGTCTACTTCAGATTAGTATGTCACCACTCTTCACAGCAGACAGGAATGCAGCTGACTAGGGAAGGAGGATGGAGGAGGAAGAGATTAAGGGCCTAAATGTTGAAGGTAAACATACCTGAGACAATCACAGCAGTGAAATATGGAGGTTGTGTGGCTGGCAAATGCTCACAGTTTAAGAAATTTTAGATAACAGTAGAAGGAAAGAGCATTTTAGAATTATCAGAATATTTGCTGCCACCAGAAAAAAAAAAAAAAAGGTCATTCCATAAAGCATTTTTAGTAGGCACCCTCTCTGAAGATGTTTTACAGGATTCTTAGCTTTCTACCTAGAAACTATTAGGACATCTGGCTGAAAAACGCCAGATCATAAATGCTTTTCAAATAAAGTATGGTTTAACAGAAGAGAAGAACTATTAATCAGAACAAATGAATCAATATAAAAAAGTATTTTGAAAAGCCAAAACATATTTTATCAATACTAAAGATATTTACAAAAATACTGGTAATGAAACATTTGAAAATAAAGATGTAAATAGCAATTTATTTTTCTTTATGAATACAGAGCATAAACTCTTAACTATGGGCCAGACATTGTTTTAATGGTTTAACATATATTAACTGGCTAATAACCTTATGATGTGAGTTCTACTGTCTTCCTAAAACTGAGGAAACTGAGGCAGGAAGAGGTTAAATATTAGGCTGGTATATAACCTGAGACTTGAACCCAGACAACCTGGTTCCATCCTGTATAAACTGTGATAAATTATGCAAGGGAAAAAACACATATCTACTCTGAGTAAACTTTTGAAATGGGAACACTATCATGTATTTCCAAATTACTTAGTAGGTGATGTAATTTCTGATGTTAATCTCACTGGTGCCCTGTATCAATTTCAATTAATAGGGAAAACTTGAGAAAAAGAGCTAGTGGTTCTTGGCTCTGTGTTGTGCTCTATGACTAAGATGTAGAACAGAATTAAATTATGTTATTCAGCCATTTCCATTTTCTCTCTGAAAATGTAAGGTTATAATGTTCACTACTCCATTAAGTTATTGATTTGGACTGATGATTTCCCTTGAGAACTGATTAGAGCTTGGGAGAAGATCAGTCTTCTTGAAGAAGCTTTATTGCTACATTATGCTAGCTAATAGTATAGTATTATTACTATAGTATAGTAGCTGATGTCTTGACCTTATATTCCAGTCAGGCTTTCTTGACATTTAGCTAATAGAACTGCAGGTTAAACAGCAGTATGAAGCAGTATTGATTCGTTTGAGCTGTGAAACATAACTCTTTTCCCACCAGGTAAACAATAGCAATGAAATGGAATTTGGCTCAAAAGAGAAATGGTTTTCCCACAACTTAGCCCCATCAGCACAAACCCTGATACTCCAATAAACCACAGGCTTTCGTGCAGGCTGTGGTGATGTACCACTCAGTCTAAGCTGGTTGCCGTGAGCCTGTGCCTAGAGCTTGTGCTGAAAAAGATCATCAGCATCTTTTCCTGGGAGATATAATGCAAACATGAATCCCAACAGAATGAGTGGCCAGGTGAAATAAAATAGGTGACTGGAGCTGGCAAAGGGGACCATTTCCCTTCTGAAAGCATGGGCTTTGGCATCAGGAAGACCTGGATCGGGTACCCAGCTTCACATCTTAAGAGCAGTGATCACAAGTGAGTTACTGAGCTTCTCTAAGCCTTTGTTTCTTCTTTAGAAGGGCCACTGAACGCATTAACTAGTTGTAATCCATCTAGCACAATGCAGGACACAATAGGAGCTCAATAAACTGTTTTTCAATGAAAAACTACTTCTCACCAAATTCAATTTTGGGGGAAGGGGTGAAAATAAAATATTGTTGAAGACTCATAACTAATTAGATATTACTTTTAATTAATCAAAAATCTATTTTAGAAGTCTAAATCCTTATTCAGTTTCTGAATAATGAACAATTTGAATTATTCTGAAAACATGAGGTTATTCAATTTCTGCTTAATTTTAAACATTTGTCTTATTTATTCTCTAGGTAACTCTCAAGAGCAAATCAACACTACATCCATAGCATTTCCTCAAATTTTGGAAATGGGTTGCTGATTTTGAGGGTAATTTTGGCCATAGATCAGAACAATTCCTGCTTGTTGAAGGCACTAAACTAGAAATGTGCCTAGCTCTAAGAGTCACACATTAGTCAGACAGGTTTTTCAGTAAGGCCTGTTTTACTCACCTGATAAAATTAAATAATATCTACAGCGCTGGTTTCTCAGCTTTCTGCTGATGAGATATGTTTCATTAAAATTTCACATGCATTTGTGCTCGTGACAAGCCTAATCCCGCATTAATCTTAAGAAGCATAGAAGGAAACAAATTTGTGTTCAAGATCAGAGGAAATATCTTGGTGACAGCTTCTTCCCTGGCAAGGGAATTTTTAATACACTGTCTCCAATGTGGAAGCTACTAGTCACATGTGGCTATATAAATTTGAATGAATTAAAATTAAAGTTTAGTTTCTTCAGTCACACTACCTACACTTCAAGTGTTCAATAGTCACATATAGCTAATGGCTGTCATATGAGATAATGTCTATATAAAAGTTTCCATCATCTCTGAAAGGTCTATCAGTAAGTACTACTGAGCATACTCAGATACAGGCTTCCTCTTAGTTTCTCTTATTCTTTAAGAGAAAGAAGTATGCAAAAGTGCTCATAGCACAAAATGTAAGAACAAAGATCATTTCATGCTTTTATTCCCACTCCTTTTTTTGACTTAAATTATTTCATAGGAATGGAATTGTTCCAACCTCATGGTCCCATGTCGTCCCCGCGTTCCAATGGCCATCTGACAGTGATGTAGCTTGCTGAAGCAAGCTTATGGCCCAAGTGTTACCAGACACATTTCACCTCTCAAGTATTCTATTAGTCAACTGAATATATAATAATTAGAACAGCTATTCAGAAAACGACAAGCTGGAACTGTTACCTAAGCCAGGTGGTAGGCAATGAGATGGCCCTTTTGCTCCCTACTACTGTTTCGACTCTCTTGGGTTTTGCCATTCCCTCTCCCTCACAACCCCACCCCATCTTATTTATGCTTCCTGCCTTATTATTTGTCAGTATTCACCATAATGGCAGGATTAGTGGTGCTACATGGCAGAGAGAGAATAAATTTTTACGAGGGCTGAGGAGCCCTGTCTCTCCTCCCTAGAAGGTGGCTAACGAAGGCTGAGAAAACGTTGGTCCCTCCTGTCTCAAGCCAGAGCTATTCCTTCAGTACCTGTACTTAGGTCTGTTTATTCTACTCTCTAACCCAGTCAGAAAGTGCCCAGAATAGCCTGAAGCTGCATATTCTTTTGTGGTATATACAATTCTGTATGAAAAGATTCACCATTAGCTCAATGGCTGGAGGAAATTCCACTTTTCCCACCATCATTAAGAAAATTTCTAACCCATCTTGAAAGGATTATCTAAGAGATTGTGGATATGTAGGAGGTACCCTGGTTTGAAAAGTAAAATAAGCAGACAGGTCAAATTTTAAGCCATACAGAAGAAAAGGGGGTCAAAAAGGAACCAGCTGGCTCCCAAAAGGTTATACATGTGCCCACTGGAGATTTTCAGGTCTCTTAACCACTCATTTACCAACTGTCTCCTTTTCCTTAACCCGGTTGTGCTTTTAGCATCTGCACTTGATCCTGTTAGCATCCCAGCCCCAATGACAGAAACCACCATCGATGATAACTTGAATCTATTCCTACCACACTTGTGTGTGTTCTTAGCATCCAAAGTGAAATTGTGAGTGCATTTTTCCAGACATTGGTTCATTAAATTTGGGGCTTAGGAGATCATTAGCTGTCATGTAGAGAACTAATTGCTTAGAAGAAAAAGAAGCAAGGGCTCACTTAGGAGACTATTTCAAAATCTAGGCAAGGTGGGTCAGATGAGTGGCTCAGTTGGTTAAGAGCTTGCTCAAGAGTGAGACCTCTGAGCAACAGGGTCGCCGGTTTGATTTCCGGCCTGAGCTGAGCGGCCGCTGAGCTGCCAACATGTGGCAAGATGGCTCAGCTAAAAAATAAAATAAATAAATAAATAAATAAAAAAGGAAGAGCTTTAAAAAAAAAAAAAAAAAAAAAAAAATGTCTAGGCAAGAGATGAAAAAGGCTTTGGTTAGGCAGGTAGTAGGGAGAATAAATGGAAAAAGGTAGATGGATTCAGGACAAATATTGGAGTAAAGCTAGTGGGACTGAATTTGAAGAAGCGGGGACAAAAAAAAATAAAGAGGAATGATACTGACATTCATTGAGATGTGGAACACTCAAAAAGACAGAAAAGACCTCTGGGTGGCAGAGGTGACATGGTGAGAAGAGCATTATTTTTGTTAAGTACCACATCTAAGTGGAAATATTAAGTAGGCAGCTGAATATAGGACTCTAAACTTACAAAAAGAGAACTGGGCTAGAGATACAAATTTGGTGGTCTTGAGTATATGGGGAGTACACAGAATCAGATGAAATCATATAGAGAGAATAAAAAAATGATGGCATTGGCCCTGTCCCATTTAAGCTTAAGGACTATATAACACTGCATTATTAGTTATACAGAATGTTTAGGCTTCCCTGGTAGACTACTTATTATGTGTAATAGAGAATATGCATCTCAAATAAGGAATAGAGATAAAACACACTTCTGAACACAAGAATTCTTCATGTAGAAACTGTCAGCATAAAAAAGGTAGAATCCATGTGATACTTTGAAAGAACTGTACTCATATAAACGTGAACACTTACTCTTCAATAACTGTAGCTGGTTATTTATTTGGATTGCTTGGAAGTTACAGACCAGTTTTTCTAAAAAATCTGATTTGATATTTCTACCTAGTTTACCTCATTTTATATAACTGCTACCCAAATGCCAGTTTTGACTTGATACAAAGTATAAAAGTCTTTTCCCTGCTTTATGAGAAAAAAGGAGGACATTATAAGAAAAATAAAACATGTTGTTTAGTTATTTAAAAGGCCATGGACATAAAAAATATTAGTTTGCCTGTAAATTATAACATAGAACAAAATTTAAAGAATAAGTAATTCACTGAGACAATTAACTAAAATTTTTACCAACTGAATCAGTTTAAAATTTCTGTAGTTTAAATTAAACATTTACATCTTTGGCTGTTATGGAAAGCATTATAGAAGAAAATGTTTCATAAAAGGTAGTTGCTTTCCACAGTATCCAGTGGTTACTAATATTTTCAGAAAAGAATACCTACACAAAAGAGCAAGAGCTCAAAATTCATTATATGTACATCTGGCCACAAGGAATTTTCTGTAATCTGTTTCAGTATCAGAGCTGTGTTGAAGTCAGGGATTCGTACATTCTGTGGCTTCAATTTTTCCTTTGCTAATCAGCTCCCGGACTTCAGAGAACTAAATATTTGCCAGGACTGAGTCAAGTTTTCCTACCTTTGAATGAGTGTGTTTCTTGATTTCTGTGTATATTTCAAAAAAAATACAAGACCAGCTTATATCACAGTTGGGAGTCAGAGGTGCATTTAAAAAGACTGTCAGATAGATATTCTTCAGTATCCTTTATTACCAGGACTCTCCCACCACATTGCTCTGGAGTGTCCCTGCTCTGACCCACTCCAAGCACCTCTCCTCTCCTCACCCACAACTACTGGGCCCTTGAATCTCCTACTCTTGATCACAAAACCTATGCATACAGTCTCTTCTCCAAACTTTTGTCCTCCCTCCTCATTATAACTAAAACCTGATGAGCCAGGACCAGTGAGTCTAATACCCTACAGCCCACTCAGTGGAAGGCTGTTTCTTACTCTATTGCCAGGCATCTCTTGGCATCATAAGAAATTATTTCCCATATCATTTTCCATGTTCTTTCATACTTATAGTCTTAGAGGATCTTCTAAATTAGGGTAGCACATTTCTATCAATTTAGTAGCATTCTAGTAGCTATGATATAGTGATTTCATCATTCTAGTAGCATTCAGAAATGCAGAATTCATTTCAGAGCGTTCATGAGGTTTGTTGATTCATAGAAGGCTGGTTACTGTCTTATGCGAGTTCTTTTATGAGAATTCTATTTAAATGACTTCTTATAGGGCCTCCTTTAGAAACACAGCAGTTTTAGCTCATCCTTTAAATTAGCAGTCAGAATCGATTAGCTCAAAATTAGTTGATTTGTTATATTACAGATGCAATGATTGCTTTATTGATTCAATTGTTCACAAATTCATGCTTAGGTACTAAGTCCACACTACAGGCGAGGCACCATGAAATGCCTTCAGGAAACAATAAGCAGAAGAGATGTGGGCTCTTCCTTCATGAGAAGACAGATATAAACAAATATGACAAACTATTCATATAAACACAAATTATTAATTATAAATGACAATTAACACAAAATATTATTTAATTCTATAAGTATTCCATTGGAAAAGTCCAGAATGTCATGCCTGGGGTGGGTGGAGACGGAATATAGAGAGATCAGCTTGTTGAGAATGGATGCTTCAGGAAAAAAAACAGAAAACTGGACGAGAACAAAGAAAATTTTACCAGTTCTTTCCCTTCTATTTACATATGCTATTGATTGATGCCCAAGTAGTTCCTGCATTATGGCAGCTTGGGTGTATGAAAAGGTGTTTATTTTTCAATTAAATAAAGGGAACAGTTTTTGTTTGGGCTGGCTTAAAAACATTCTGGCAGTCACAGCTGTGAGTTTTCATATATTGTTTCTGCCCACTTACTATGATGCTGGTGGTGATGCCTACAATGAAGTGACCCGTGGATTCAGAACACATTGGTTTTCTGCTTCTTTAGTGGAGTCTTTGGAAACAGTCGAGTTTAACTGATATGTAAACAGAAGACTAAAGGCTAAGTAAGTGCTTTGATCCAACTCTCATTTTCTCTTCGAGTTTTATAAATGTTTTCTAAGTTCTTATATATGGCTTTTTTGTTTTTGTTTTGTTTTTTCTTTTTCAGGATTATGCAAAGACTACCTATTTAATTCAGTGAATAAATAATTCTTTTGTTTTTATTGTTACATAAAGCGTAGACAGCATTCTTTGATACCGCTCAGTTTAACTGTCAGATAAAAAACAACTTATAATTATAGATACTACCCCACTCGGTGAGGAATAACACCAACCATAGTGACAATGTTCTGGTTTTGATTTCAAAGCAATCTTGAGCAAGACTCCTTTGAATTGGAACATGAGTCAGCGTTTAGCAAAGCTGAGTTTAAACCTCTATTCCAGATTCTGAGTGACAAGAGAACTTCTAAATAGGGCACTGTTTGTTCATAGTTTTAGGTATCTGTGATTTACTTGGCTTTGTTAGACAATAGGGGCTTTGGTTTAGTTATATTTTTAACATTCCTTAAAATACATCAGAGTGTTCCCATTTGGGATGTGGATTAGCATGGTGGAGGAAATGAAGAATTTACGAGTGCCGAATACCCAGGGATTATGTGCTGGGCTCTGTGCTGGATTGCCTTGGTTAATATTTTTTTGGTTACACGTAATAGAAAGTGGCTCTGGCTAGCTTAAGGGGAAAAATTAAGTGGTGCTGGCATATTAGAAGAATATTTGGGTATCTCGCAGAATCCAAGATTCAAGAAAGACAGGGATCAGGAGACTTCTGACCTTGGAAGTAGAGTTCATGTCTGTCTCCCTAGAGGAAAGGAGCTGTAGTGTATCACCATAGGACAGGAGGTGTAGTTGGGGTCAGATCTTCATCGGATGACAAAGTCAATCAAGGTCAGAGGGGCAGAATCATATTGTATAGCCAGTTGTTTGTGGGCAACCATACCTGTATTTTGTGGGCAATTCCCAGAGAAAAGGGAATTACTGTGAACTGGTGACCACACCAGCCAGGTCTACTAGGTGAAGCATTTTATAAGCTTAATTTAATTTTCACAAAAAGCCTATAAAATCACTACTTGTACCTCACAAATGAGAAAAATGAGACTCAAATTGGCTAGGTAACTTTTCCAACATTTCACAATTAGAATGTGGCAGAGCTAGAATTCCAATTAGGTTTACGGGGGGGGGGGTCGGGGGGGCGGCGGCTAGTCATCTTCTTAATTGGGATAAGATTACAGGGGATAGAAACTTTGCGACATTTTCTCATGGAGAGAATATCAGGTATCTCCACAGTACTAGAAAGAGTAAAACTGCATGTTGAAAGCTCTGAGGTTGAATCCCGACTCTACCCAGTCACCACGGGCCAGTAAACATTTAAGCCTCTCCACTAATAATTGTGGGTATATCATCTCCTTCACGGGGTTGAGATATGTGAAAATACTTGGCACAAAGCAGATACTCATTTTTTGGTGAGGAAAAAAACTTTTCTATTAATGAATCCTCAAGCATGCTACTAAAAATGGAGTTACAGTTTGATAGTGGCTATAGTATTCAAAAAATCTAATGGCTTTCTTACTCTCAGCCTTTCAAGATGGTGCCTTATTCATGTAAACATAACAGTGTGAAATGCTACATAAAAAGAGTTAAGGAAATCATACAATAGGCAAAGAAAATTTTAGATACGAAACATCTGACTACTTCTCTTTGAGACTTTGGGCTCACATTTCAGGGAAAAACACTTAAGGAAATCATATAACAGGCCAAGAAAGTTTTAGATACAAAACATTTTACTACTTCTCTTTGAGACTTTGGGCTCACATTTCAGGGAAAAACAATACTTAATCATCTAATTAGTGAATACTACCTTAGATGGTCAACGTCCTTTTGATAACCAGAGCAAAAACAGAATACAGTTCTGAATGTGGAAATCTATAACTTGAACATGATTGAAACATACTACCTAATTCAGTTTGGAAAGATTAATGCATTCAAATAATGAATTCTAAGCCCAGATGATTCTTCTTGGTTATCTTTAAAGGCAGCTCTGTGGGACAAAAAAGCACCACAGCAATCCAAGAGTTTATTATTGTGCATGGTGGGTGTTCTGCCAACACCCATAGACTGATTGGTATCAGTTTGTTCCAAATTCTTCAGACAACAATTAGTCTATGTCAACAGCAAAGTTGGAACCCTAAATGGAAGAAGAACAAATCTTTCTGTGAAGGTAGGACATGAAAGAGAGGTGTAGACTATTATATTCTCTTGATAGTTCTATCTCTGGATCCGAATTTCTCTGGATATTAGTTTCTGACCTTCCATGATTCATTTTCATATAAATCATATCTGAGTAACTTTTGAAATATCCTATCATTTTAAATTTGATGACAAAGAGCCAAGTGGTTTTAAATATGACCATAACATTGTGTTACTGGCTTTTTCCTGAATTAAAAGCCCTCCTACCATTTTTACTATGCTGCAATTCAAGTAAGTGGCCTGCTTGCTTTAATTTCTTATTTAAATTTGTAAGAAAAAACTAGTTATTCATATTTAAAGCTTTTTAGTAAATAATATTGTAAATATTTATGGGAGATATATATTAAAAACATCATCATCCATGGATATTTAAGTTTGAGTAAGAAAAAAAATTAAAAGAATTAATTTAAAAAAAGAAAGGATAAAAAAAGAAATATAATAACCAAATAAGTTTTTGGAACCAAATAAGTTTTTGGAACTCTTTTTATTATTATTACACTGAGAAAATCCAGAAAAGTACAAAGCCCATGAAAGTAGAAGCATTTCAGAAAAGAAGACAATAATGTTTGGATACATTTTAATGACATTTAGTTTTGATGTTAAAGTAACTCATGATTTCCCATTGAAGCATACTGTTCACGAATTAAATACACTCTAAAGTACTGGGAAAGAATTTCATCTCTCTTATATTTGAACCGGAATTCATATAAATTGTTACATTATATTCTCTTTCTAGAGATTAAATTCATGGTGTGATTCATTTAAAACATGACTTTCTTGATTCATGGTGACTTTGAAGAACTGAAATAGGAAATAAGCATATATCACACACGTAACCCTTTAAGTGGTACATCAGATCAAAGCTGAATTAATATAATAATTGTTAGTTATTTTCAATTGTTACCAATACAAATAGATTCCAATACAGAAACGAAGTTTGGTAATATCAGAATGAGATGTTGAAATCCATGCTGTTTTTACCTTAAAATCAAGTAAATGCATGATTACATTCTAAAATCTTATTAAGAGTCACTGTGAGGCAATAAGTAAAGATATTTACTACTTTTGCCAAATACAATAAGCCAACAGAGGCTATAAAGTTTACTTAATTAACTTTTGGTAATGTGGCAATTTTCAATGGCTTTTGGGTCACATAATACTTTGTTGCTGCTGCTGCTGCTGCTACTATTACCACCACCACCACCACTACCACCACCACAAAAATAGTAGTAAATGTAAAGGAAAAAAAAACCAAAAGATAAATTAGATCTCTTGGTAGTTCTAAATATTGTTTTGGTTTATCCTTGAAGTGGAAATCAATTCTCCAAGGTTTAGAGAGAAAACAAAAACATCTTTATAATTCACAGCATGTATTTTAGAGGTCTAATGATTTATCAATAGCCAGTGTGGTTAGCTTGTCATGTTCTCTTTATTCAATGTCAACTGGTTCCGTAGCTATCAAAGCACTTAACTGTTTCTGAGCACAGGAGAGGAAAAGTTCCAAACTGGACAGGCTTCTTTGGCGGATGACTTGATCAAGCTGTTGATTTTTTTTTTTTTTTTAGGAAAGAGAGAGAGAGAAATAGAAACAAAAACAAAAACAAAAACACTTAGTTGAGGATAAAGAATATTAAGCCACTGAAGTCCACTAGAGAAACCTTTTCAGATGATGATTTATAAAATAAAAAAGTGCTTTAAACTCAGAGACAATGTAGTCACTATTTCTGGGTTATTATCTAGGATGAGACAATAATCATTACAATTTTATAGTTGATGTTAGTACTCAGCTACTAGAGAAATTAATCAGAATAATTTAAAAAATACATAAAATAATAATTTAAAAAATATAAATTTGATCACAGTAATTTAAAAAAAACATAAAATATAAAATGCTAGTTCTTAATAATATACAGATCAAACATCCACAAAGATCATATATATATATATATATAAAAGATACACAGTACAGAAAAACAGCATAATTACATTATGCATAGGGTGTAGTAGGACAAAAGATACGTGAGAAGATGAGGACTTTTCTGAAATTAGAGAAAGTTCTTGCGAAAAGTGTACTTTAAGAAATATTTGATATTGTTGAAACTTATTTGACTTGGCTTTCTGCTGAATGAGAGGTTTTTATTAGGATTGTTTTAATATTTCAATAAAAAATTATTATAGTAAACAAAACAAGAGGTTTAATAATAAAAGTTATATATAGTAAAGAACTTTCTGGATGGTAAGGATTATTGAATACATAAAGAAAAGATTTGAGTGCCGCAGCTATGTCTTACTCGGCTGAAGATTACAATTCTGAGACGGCATATGACCCCTATGCTTACCCAGGCAACTATGATATGCACACAGGAGATCCAAAGCAGGATCTGGCTTATGAATGTCAGTATGAACAGCAGACCGACCTATCAGGTGATCCCCGAAGGGATGAAAAACTTCATCCACTATTTCCACAAAACTCTCTCAGATCTGATTAACCAGAAGAAGGTATATGAGCTGCAGGCCAGTCCAGTCTCCAGCGATGTCACTGATTGGTGAGATCAGGACATCTATGAGAACAGCTGGACAAAGCTAAAGATTCTTTAAGAATACACCTTAGCCTGAGGCTGAAGTCATTGCTCCACAGGTTGGTAACGATGCTGTCTTCCTGATTTTGTACAAAGAATTGTACTACAGCTACATATATGCCAAAGCCAGTGGGGGAACTTCCTTGGAGTAGAGGTTTGAATCCTATTATCTCTTGAATCTTACTGCAATCTCTTCAAGTACATTCTTAATGCTGATGGTCCTGGTCCTCTTGAACTACCCGACCAGTGGCTCTGGGATATCATCCATGAGTTCACCTATCAGTTTCTGTCATTTAGTCAGTACTGCTGGAAGATCACCAAGAAGTCAGGAGAGGATATGACTTCCTTCATTCCTTTCCTAAAATCTAGAATGTACACAGTGCCCCCAATATCCTTCACTCACTGTTACACAAGAGCAACCTCAACTGGCAGTTGGAGGTGTACACAAGCGGAGCTGACCCTGAGAGTGTGGCTGGGGAGTATGGACGGCACTTCCTCTACAAGAGACTTGGCTACTTCAGCCTGGTGGGGTTTCTGTGTCTGCCCTCCCTACTGGGGGATTACTACCAGACCATCAAGGTGCTGGAGAATATCGAACTGAACCAGAAGTGCATGTGCTCCGTGTGCCGGAGTGCCAGGTCACCACATACTATTGTGCTGGTTTTGCATACTTAATGATGTGTTGCTACCAGGACGCATCTGGGTCCTTGCCAGCATCCTCCTCTACGTCCGGAGGTCCAAGAGCAAGTTTCAGAGGACCACTTAAAAGCATGAGATGATTAAGAAGCAGAACGAGCAGGTGCATGCGCTCGGACCAGCGCCCTCACCAGGTAGCCCATGTGTACCGATGAGAGCATTCCCCTGCAGCTTCGGGAGAAATACGGGGATAAGATACTACACATGCAGAAAGGTGACCCGCAGGTCTATAAGGAACTTTTCAGCTATTCCTGCCCCAAATTCCTGTTGCCTGAAGTGCCCAACTATGACCACGTGCACCCCAACTACCACAAAGGAACCCTTCTTGCAGCAGCTCCAGGTGTTTTCTGATGAAGCACAGCAGCGGGCCCAGCTCTCAACCAGCCACAGCTTCGGTAAACTCGACACCACCATGCCGACGGCCAAGCAGGTGGGCTTCCTGGACCTCATAGAGCAGGAGTTCCGGATCCCACTCCCTGTTTTCAAACACAAAATGATGAACCTGGTGTGGCCCAGCGGCATTTTTGCCCTAGATGGCGAATTCCAGTCAGCCTCTGAGGTTGACTTCTACAACGATGAGGACATGATTGACCCACACCACAGACACAAAGGTCGCCAGGCGCTACGGGGACTTCTTCAACAGATTCACACATTTAAGGAGCTCAATTGAACACTGAAGAAAATAGGACAGGGACCCTAAGAACATTCACACTGCCGTTAGTTAGAAATCTATTTTCATGTCATGGTTGGTGGGGGATATTTTTGCCACTGTGAAGGCTTTACCTAGCTCAGTCATTAGCCAGTCAACTGATGAAGTTTATCTGAATCAAGGACTAAAACGTTTTAAATAGGTCTCAGTAAAGAGTCTTCTTTGGAGCCAGGAAAAAAAAAAAAAGGTTCTAACTCTTCTGCCCTAAAAATTTTGCCCATGGTGTAAAAATAACCAATGACAACACATTGCCTACATATTACAGAACAATGAAAGAACTCAAAGGAAAGCCAAGTAAAGTCCATTTCACAATATATACCTGTCATATTTATGTAAAAGTTGACATACTCTTCCCACAAGTTCCCACCAACATAAAAGAAAAACAAAAGACAAATCCAACAAGAATTCTGTATTAAACCACAATTCTATAATCCACTGATATTCAAAATGACTGAAAAACTGAAAGATTAAAAATTTGAAGTATCCTCAGCATTAATAAAAAAAAAGAATGCATTATGCTATTTAGCAAAATGCTCATGTAAAAAGATTGTACACCACTAAGGTTCCCTTAAATTCCAATATTTTAGGATTTTAATATATGTACAGAAATAGGATTTCTTATTTTTTTTCCTCATTTTTTTTTCTTCTACTCTCAGATGATACCTACCTTTAGGTGAATATGTATCTTCTGCTTACAAGTCTCTATTAACCAGACAGTTCATTGTACTATAAACGCCAGGTGAGCAGAGATCTTGTCTGTCTTGCTGACTACTATACCTCAGCATCTAGAAGAGGGTCTGACACTTGTTAGACCCTCATAAAATATTTGCTGAGATTGAATGAATATTTAACCCTAAAAGAGCAAAGCAATTACTAGGAAATGATAGACACAGTTTCAATTCTAGAAGTGAAAATGTGTAACCTAATCTAAAAGATAGGTAGGGGTTAAAGTTGAATTTTTAAAAGTTTTTTAAATATATGTAAAACAGATTGAAATCTAAATATTTGCAGTTTTTAAAATTATTTTGCACTTGGTCCAAATTCAAAGAATACAGAAGAGTGTACTACCACCCAGTTCCAGTCCATTTCCAGTGGTTTCTGTCTACTTTTGGATGCTTTCAAGAATTTAAAGACAGGTCATTAAAAATCTTTGGTCCAGATCTCATAACTGTTAACTATAGGAGGGTTGACACAATCAGTTAGTTCCACTGCCATTACTGGAAATTTTCCCTGTCTCATTTTTAAGAAATTGCTTGACTGTATTCCATGATTTATTTAGCCATATTCCCATTAATAGCCATGTAAGTTTACTAAAATTTTGTCTTGTTTTTGAAGCACCAAAGAAATTTACAACCTGAGTGCACTCCTTTCAAAAGATGTTACAGTTTCTCTGGCACAGATTCTAATATGTGGAATTTCCAGGTCATGATTTGCATATTGTAAACTGTGATAGATATTACCAAATTGCTTTCCACAATGAGAGTACCAATTTATGAGTCCCATCTGCAGCGCATAAAAGGACCAGTTTGCCCTGTTTTCTTTCATTAAATGGTTGCATAGTTTTCCTTTATAAGTTTATAATTATATATATATATACATATATATATATAATGGATATTTTATTATTTATTTTAAAATTATTCTATTAATAGACATTTGGAATGTTCCTAATCTTTTGCTATTATAATCAATGCTATAACGAACATCCCTCAATACAGACCTCTGTATACTTATGTTAGTATATCTTATAGAAATTGTTTGAGCCAAAGAATATGTCATCTCCAATGTTACTTCTATAAATCAGGTTTCCATACACACATGACTCTGTCTTTGGGCTCCCTATTCTCTTCCCATAGACAATTCACCTATCCCTACAGAAATATAACTCTGTCTTAATTACGACGGCTTTATAATAAATCCTAACACATCATGTATTAACAACCATATTACCAAGCATTCCATCAAATATTTCAGATGAATGTCAATTAGTGAACATATGTAATAAAATTGAATTTAAAAAGTGATCAGACTAGAGATTATGATACCTTTTTTTTTCATAAAGCACAAAAACCAAGTAAAGTTCAAAAGTGTATTCTTTTGAGTTACATCAATATGCAATCATTTCTAAGGCAAGGAAATTATGCAATCCAAACTGAGGATAGCTGTACCTGGAGCTATATTTGGAGGGTGGAGTCAGGCAGGTTGAGATATATAGATTCATTTTGGAGGTGGCTTCCTGGGTGTTTGTTTTACCATTATGTTTCATGACTTACATGTGTTAGCTAATAATTCATTCTTTTAGAAGCCCCTTAGTACAACCAAGAGTTCCATAAAAAACAATTTTGTCTTAATATCTTAGAATTTATGAATGTTAGATAAAGGAGAAACTTCTCTCCTTTTGAGGGCATATAGCACAAACAATTTGCAACTAGCATTCAACTTGTGATTGTTGCTAAGTAACAATAATCATCTGGATTTATGCATTCAGAGTGAATATTTTTTAATTTTTAAAAAAGCAAAGAGTATAAGAACAAAAAAAGTTTGACAGATTTTTATTTAAACGTATCAAGCATTTTTCTCTTGCTTGTGTTAGGAGTCACCCTGAGATTAGTGACTATATGATGACAGACATACTGGTTTTGGGTTTAGGTACATGCAAGGCTCACTTCATTTGTTTCACCATGCCTCCCCAGAAATGTCTTAATGCAAGAATCCACTTAATAAACAGGAGCTCAACACTTTAAGAGGCAACAAGGTGACACGGATACTCTATGAGGAGTAAGATAAATTGGGCCACCACAGTGCTGGGCTTCCAATTTGGTGGGTCCTTCCTGGGCATGGTACTTAAGATCATGTCTGTGAGAGGGAATACTTGAGACCTTTCTCTTAGATGGTGAATTCCTCTCTCTAAAACAAGTGTATCAAACTGATGTTCTTGGCGAATTCCTGAATTTCAACAGTTTCTGTTTTATTAGGCATGACCTTATTATCCTTTATTGAAGCAAGAAGAATTTTGGCAAAATAGTCAACTCTTTCTGCCCCTTGAAGAGTGAGGCTTAGTTCTGTATTTGTGGCTTTCATTTCAAAGTGAATCAAAGATTTGTATTCTGTGACTTCATGTTGACAGTATTATATCCAGAGTAGTGGTGGCAAACATTTTTGGACATGGGGTTTACAACCTCTTTATAATAGTGTAGCTCTGACTGCTTTGTTTTCCCTTACATTTCTGTTGCTTCAGCTGCTATTCAGCTCTTTTAGATATCTGAAAAAAACCCTGGAAATTCTGAGGTGTCTGAAATAGACACCAGGGCTTTATAAATCTTTTCCCCTCTTTGTTATCTCTACAGTTTGCTGGTATACAGCTGAAAACAATTTAGAAGCATACTACTTCCTAAAAGTTTTTATAAGCTTAAGTGGAAAAAAAGAACATATGACTTCCCAGTAATGCCCTACATTAGATTTACCTTTGCATTAGTATTTCATGTTGTAGCAAAAAAAAAACAAAACAATTCTAGACATTAGCTTTCTTTTATTTCTTAGTCACCAAAACACAATATGAAGGATGGCGAATTTAAACTGGTCTAAAGAGCAAAATTCAAAATCAATTACAAAAAAACATGACTTATTTTAATGGGACTACTAAGCATAATGTTTGCATCCCAGAACATCTGAAAATCTGATACATTGCTTTTTTTTTTTTTTTTTTTTTTTTATACTGGGGAATCGGGGAAGGGGAAAAGACAAGCTGCTGTCCTTTTGTTCTTCAATCTAGTTGTGGAGGACTTAGCCTCATTGGCCCATGTTAGTANGCTGTCCTTTTGTTCTTCAATCTAGTTGTGGAGGACTTAGCCTCATTGGCCCATGTTAGTATTACCACTGCGCTCTTCCTGGTTGAGGCAGTCGCTCCCTGGCCATTGGACGGCTGCTCAGGGCAGCTCATTGCAGCTCACAAAAGCTCACGCCAGCTGCCGGCCAGCCCCAATACAGCCTACGCTGTCGCTGGCTACTCACAGCAGCCCAACTCCAGGTCGAGCTGTTGCTCACCATCTTAGCTGTAGAGGGCCCAGCATTACTGGCCCTCATGTGGGATACGAACCAGGGCCCTGCTGCTTAGAGCTGGCATCCCAAGCCAACTCTTAACCAACGTGCCACTTGGCTGGCCCTGATACATTGTTTTTGTATATATACATATATATTTATATATATATTCAAAGTATATATATATAATGCTTAGTACAAATTGTGATTTCAGTATCTTTGGGGATCCTATCAACAAGACATACCAAGAGACGTGAAAATATTAGGTTTACTTTTATCGGTGTTACTTTTAAAGCCTACCCTCCTACAAATTTTAAACTTAGGACTAAAAAGTGATCTAATTTTTTAAAAAAGCTAGAATGGGTATCTGTAAAATGCACTTAAAAAATGACTCATAAATAAATGTTATCAGTTAAAATTATACGTTTTATGGATTCAGTTTTCACATTCACTAACAAGCTGTTTCATGGGTATTGAAGAAAGGTCAAGTATGATGTGGAATTGTAATTACTCAGGCAGATGTTCCAGTTAACATCATCATATTGGGTAAGAATGATTGTTTACTTTTTGATAAGGAATAACAGATTTCTTTAGTCTCTTATTTATTACAATGATGCCTCCTTAACATTGCTATTTGGATATGAATGCCCCTGCGCGCGCACATGCGCACGCACGCGCACACACACATATACACACACACACACACACAGGGAAAACTGAAGCTGTTGTTTTGTTTACATGTTTGAGATTGAGACAACCAATTAATCAATTAGTCAATCAGTTGATCTACAAAATAGTCAAGACTGCCCACTAGTTGTGCATTATTGCTCTGAGGTATGGGAGAAAAAAAAGTATACAATAATGACTGTGTCCTTAAAAGATCTGTAGTCTTTTGAGAGACAAGTCATGGTGGGAATGCACAGCAGAGAAAACATCACAAAAGTGTAACTTATACAGGCTCTGAGAGCATCAAGAGCATTTCCTTAGACAAAGAGGAACAAAATGTGGAAGAAATTCTGGGAAAGCAGATTAGCAGGGACAAAGACAGAGACACTGAGGGAGATATTATTTAGAGACACTGAGGAAGGAGCCCTGAATCTAGTGGAGATGGTCTGCTAGTAGTATTCACACATTCTTTCTTTCACCCATTTAGTCAATATTTAGTACTTACTATGTGCCAGGCACTGTTCTAGGCATTAGAAATATAGTGGCGAACAAGACAATTCTTTGCTCTTATATAATTTATATTTTAGTTTGAGGAGATAAACAAATTAATACTCTTCAGGTGGAGCTCAATACTATAAAAAAATAACAAAGTAGTGTGAAGGATTTGACACAGACTGAGGGAATTTCTTCTGGGTAGGGTGATTAGAGAAGACCAGTTGGAGAAGGTGGCAATTAAGAGACTTGAAAAAAGTGAGGGAGAAACGAACCATAAAAAAATATCAGGAAAGAAAATTAAAGGCAGATGATATTGCAAGAGAAAAGTCCAAAATGTGGGTCAGACTTGTTTTGACTGAGGACTGGCTATAAATGCAAGAATGGAGCAAAGAGTGGGGCTGGTAGGAGGATCAGAGAAGCAGACGGCGGCCAGAGCAGGTAGGACACTACAGTTATGGGAAGAGAGTTTTCAGCAAGAGATGACCATGTTTGAAAACTAGCACACTTGTCACTGGGAACAACAGACTGTAGGGACACAAGAGTGGAAGAAGAAACCCAGTTAGGAGACTTTAGCTCTGGGAACGAAATAAAGTTAACCAGACTGCTGACTGTGGAGTCTTAACAGCAGGGCAGACTTGCTGAAGTATTAAAAGTGTGGAGGAAAGGAAAAGAGAAATAAAAGGTGATTCTTAGGATGATGATGCCATTTATTGAGATATAATGAACCGGAGTTGGAGTGAGTTGGCCAGAGGAAAATTAGAGTTTTGTTTTGGACATGGTTAGTTTGTTTAATCCTGCTAAATATGTCAGAGGTATTGGATATAAGTCTGCAAATCAGGGGAGAGATCAGGGCTAGAGGTACAAATTTGTAAATCATCTGCAAGTACAAGGCGTTTAAAACATAGGTGAGATTACCAAGGGAATGAAATGTAGAGAAAAGGTCAGAAAGTCTCAGCTCTCGGGCCTTCTAATCCATGATCTGGCGAAGGAGCAGTGGGATTATGAGGTCTGATGGATAATTTTTGTAATGGGTTGTATTGTGTCCCCCATAAAGATATGTTCAAGTCCCAACCCCTGAACTTGTGAATGTGACCTTATTGGAAGAAGGGTCTTTGCAGATATAATTAAGATGCACATTGAGTTCATGTGGATTAGGGTGGTCTCTAAATTCAATCACTGGTGTCCTCATAAAGCGACACAGAAACGCAGATGCAGGGAAGAGCACCATGTGAAGACGACGGCAGAGGCTGGAGTGATGTGTCTGTAAACCAATGAATGCAAAAGACTGCCAGTCACCCCCAGAAATTGGAGAGAGGCATGGAACAGACGGTGCTCTAGAGCCTTCAGAGAGAGAGCATGGCCCTGCCGATACCTTGATTTTGGACTTCCAGCCTCTAGAACTGTGACAGAATACATTTCTATGGTTTTAAGTCATCCAGTTTGTGGTGCTTTGTTACAGCAGCCCTGGGAAACTATTAACAACGATTTTTTCAGATTGCTGAGGTCCTTATATACCAGGATAGTGTTTGCCACAATGTACAAAACACTTCTATGTAGCAGGTGTTATGTTTAAAATCAGTCAATAAAAGGCTTCACTTTTAGTCAAGTACAACTGTTTAGGAAATGCAGGATCAAAAGGCTTCTTTCTAATAGAACTTCTCAGAGTTTTTGTGCTAATAAGCATTGTAAATTGCCAAAATGGCTATATAGTATAGGTAATGTTTCTCAAACTTTTAAACCTTGGAATCGTGTGCATGTGTGTATAAAACATAATTTGGAAAATGTCCCATGAATCAATTTCTCTTGAGAGCTGCTCTAGACTAAAAACAAATTGTAAATATAGGGAGGAAACTACATTGATTAGGTTTTCTTTTAATAATAAGTAGTCATGAAATTTTAATGGTAAGGGATTTTGAGGCTGTTTAGTTTAAAATCTGTATTTTATACTTGTGGAAAGCTGATGCTTTGAGTGGTTAGGAGACCAATTTCACAAACCTAACATGTCCTCCTATGCTTAAAAAAATACACTCCTTTAAAATGTATTAACCTGAGTTTATCTTTCCTTAAGAAACTCTACAATGTAACAAATAGATTCTATGGCCTCACTACATTTTTTTTAGCTGAGCCATCCTGCCACATGTTGGTAGCTCAGTGGCTGCTCAGCTCGGGCCAGGACTCGAACCGCTGTTGCTCAGAGCTCAAACTCTTGAGCGAGCTCTTAACCAACTGAGCCACTCGGCCGGCCCCTAAGTTTTTGACAATGAAAAGATAAGACATCCTTGGAGTGCCAGCACTACAGGCAGAAAGGTGCTGAAAAGTATTCTGGGTGGTTATGACTACTCTTACTCTTGATATACACATGAAGGAAGTGGATTATGGATCAATTTTAAGATTTAATACACAAACATAATTGTAATGGCTTGGTTCATTTTATGAAATCATCAACATAAGGGCAGATATACTTGAAGAAGAACAAGTTATTCTTGAGTGGTGATTATTTTTATTGTAACATTTAAACATTTTTCCTCTGAATACTGCCATCGTTACTTTTCTCCTGTATCCTCAAATTCTGCTACTCATCATTTCACCCTAAGAAAATTTAGACTTATCTGTAACATTACTAGTTGCATTAATGGAGATTCTATAGTATCTGTTTTATTAGTGGTACACTAACCATAAAGAGTTTCTCTTTTAAAATAGTCTTTTCTTTGTATTTTCAGACAAGTAGATTTGATTGCAAGAAGGATATATTGTATATCAAACTGAAGTTTAGACATGAAATCTCCTCTTTGGGAATATAATTATACCATTATTGTAAATCATGTTTGGAACCAACTTCTGGATAACAGTGTTACATAAAATACATGTTTAGAATGACTCCGACCAAAAGATTAAATGTAGACAGGGCAGTAGTTTGAACTAAGGCAGTGCCAGTGGCCTCACCCTGAACTTCAGAAAATGTAGGGTTCCCTAACTCTTTGCCAGCATATTTACATGCCATCATTCATGCCCCATGAAGACTTCCAATCCAGAGCTCACATCTCCTTTTTTCTTTGAGAATACTTTTCAACTTTGAAGTATACTTCAAGTCTATCTGACTATCTAGTTTAAAAATGTCAACATATAAAGAAGTTTTGTAATTTTCTAGCATGCACAAGATGAATTACAGATGCTCTTTTGGAGTAAACGAAAAACGGGTATAAAGCGTCCTAAACCCTATTGGCCACAACTTAAAAACCGTGTTTTTATTTGCCTTGTTTTGTTTTAAGATGTCTTAGGATAAGTAAATTCTCTGCTTTTGAATCATCTAAAATAAGTTCTACATATTTGGGCAGTTCTGCCTTTTTATTCCAAACTACCATAGAATCCACTGGGAAATGCGAATACTCATTTTTGCTCTTAACTAAATCATCTGGACAGAATAAACCAATATGTATTCCAGACTCTAATGGGCAGGCACACCACCTTGGAATACAGTCTAATTCGATATTACAAGTTAAGCAACAGCAGTTGGCCAGGAAAGGATTCACTGTAGTTGTGAGTGAAGATTTTACTTTTATTTGTCTGATAGCAGGCATTGTAGTATAAGCTTCCATATGTGAAGTTTAGTGAATTTGAAAAGCAAAGAATTTTGGTAACAGCAGCTTTACTCCCAATTTAGGCAATTTCCAAAGAAAATCTAAAAATTTCCAAAACACTTAAAAAAAGAAAGCTTTCGATTTAGGGAAATCTTAGAAAAGTAAAGGTAGATGAAATTGTATAGTAGTTGCACAGAAATCCTATCTTAGGGCTATGATCCAAGGGTTATATGTATCTACTAATAAGTTCCATATCCTACTTTCTAGAGTTCGACGGCAAGTAAAGAACTTATTTCAAATATAAGATGGATTGATTGTGGCAAGGGAGACTGATTTTGATGTGACATTACACATTAAGTATTTAATACAGTTTGTTACATGCACCCAAACTATGAACAACCTTTTTTCTACATTATTGTTTCAAGAGCTGATCTAGTGCAAATATTACAATACGTAGGATGACCTTTTGTAAATTAAATTAATATAAAGATCCCAAACAAATATTGTTACACAACGAACTGTTCAAATAACAAACACAAACTCTTGTATTTTTATCAATTTGACTTTTAAAGATTTTAGCAATTCTTATGTGTCGATCTAAGGAATGATGTCTGCCAATTTTATCTATCTCCCCTTTTGATCTTCAGCAACATAAATATTATCTTATTGTGAAGTAGAAGAATTACATGACTTCTTAGGTTCTTGTCTTGCTGTGAATCTTAAAATTCTCAAATAACTGATATATTTTTCCTTATATGTTTCAATCTACAAAAACAGGCAAGGGACTGTCCACAGGGCTTATTTTTGAGCTCTCTGCACACATACGAGTATATCGAAATTGATGTACAGTGCATGATGAATAATCCTACAAAGCTAGACTAAGTCTGACCTATTCTGGTTTTGAGAGTAGTGATAGCTCATTCTTGATTGTTCATGCTTGCTGCCTGCTATGCACAGGTGAACCTCCTTATGCATTATTAGCTATCTACTGTATTACTGTGTAACAAATCACCCCAAACCTAGTAGTTTAAAACAAAACAACAACAAATATTTATCATCTCAGTGTTTATGGGTCAGGAAACTGGGCGCTGCTTAACTGAGTGCTTCTGGCTCATGGTCTCTCCTGAGGGGTTGCAATCAAGTTGTCAGCTGGGCTGCAGTCAACTCAGTTCAACTGGGGAAGAACCTACTTCCAAGCTCACTCAGTGACTGTCGACAGGCCTCAAAACATCCACTTCCAAAAGAGCTCATGTGAGCCTCTCCACAAGGCTGCCTAATAATATGGCAGCTGACTTTACCCAAAGCAAGCAACCCAAGAGAGAATGAGAGCATTAAGTACACCGAGAGAGCACCCAACACAGGAGCCACAATCTTTTTATAACCCAGTGTCACTTAGTCCAGCTCAGGCTCAAAAGAAGAGATTACATAAGTGCAGGGCATCACTGGAAAACATCTACTATGTATTATCTCATTTATATTCTCTTGAAATTCTATGAATGAGGCCACTGAGACTTAGAGACGTTATAACCTGCCCAAGTGGCAGGGCCAGGATTCAAATCCAGGTGTGCATGACTCCAAACCTATTCATTAAACCACAATACTACACTGCCTTCTCAGATAAAAACTTCAGTTATGGCTGGGGGCTTTGGCACAGTATCTGTTTTGCTATAAATATGTAGGGATTTCTTGCATTGCATACACTAGTACAAAAGCCTGTCAAGATGCCAAAAGCCCTGCAGATACAGTCATTGAAACATGTAATTATCTTCCCTTCCTAAACAGTCGGCTCAGGAAGGTTTCTGTTATATTACCATACAAATGGTTCCCTGAAATGCAACAGAAGCATTTAAAGAAAAACTGGCACATTAAATACATCATATAAGAAATCACCACCTTAAAGAATCTGTAAACGTCACTGAGCATATACAAAAACAGTAGACTACTCCCTTTTAGATCCGTACGACAAAAGGGGAAACATTCATAAAGGCAATGTGTGGTGTGGATCTCACCTGTGGTACCTTCGAGGTGTAAGACAATCTGTGATTCTTACCTTCTGATACATCTGGCTAAGCTCACAAGTGAGAGCTGTGCCACAGCTGTCATGCATACCCGATTCCCATTAGGAAATCCTCAGTATCCAAAACTGAACCAATGGAACAAAGCACCATTTAATCAAATGGAAGTTGGTGTGACTACTCTTTTTTTCTCTCATTTTAAATAAACAGAGTTGCTCTTCCACATCTTTCAGGATTTTATTCAGGTGTATGCTTGATCATTGGAAACTTAATAAAAAACAATACCATCTGTCTGGCATATTTTTAAAACAGGTTTATTCCACTGAGGGAACCAAGTCCTCTTAAAATCCATTGCTGCCTCCCAGCTGGATTGAGGAATGTAAGAAAGCTCTAGGATTTCTGGTCAAGATAGCAGAATAGGTAAACGCTGTGCTCACCTCCTCCTCTCAGGACATCAATTATAATTGAACTACAGAACAACCACCAATGAGAATCACCTGAAATCTTTCTGAACCAAAGCCCTACAATTAAGGACACGCAGAAGCAGCCACATCGGGGCTGGGAGGAGGAGCAGAGGCACAAAATGGGCTGACCCCACGTGTGACCATTAAAAATCAGGAGGCATATCTCAGATGCAAAGGTCCCCCCCACAGGAGTGAGGGGTCCCAGTTCCTCTCCAGACCCTCCCCAGCCCAGAGTTTCAGTGCAGGGGACAGAAGTCCCCATAACTTCTGGCTGTGAAAACCAACAGATATTGTGGTTGAGTGAGACAAAAGGTGGCTGCACTTCCAGTCGCAACTCTTAAAAGTACCGCGCACGGACTTACTTGCCGACGGATTCACTTGCTCTGAGCTCCAGTGCTGGGGCAGCAGCTCTAAAAGCGCCAGGGATAAACACCGAGGAATTGAATTGTCTAGCTTAGGGTGAGGGCTGGAGGGGCAGCTTTCTCCCAGATGGAGGAGCTGGCGGAAGCTGTTGTTCTTTGTTGAGCCCGCCCCCTCCCAGCATGCAGATGCTGACAGCCGCCAATCTGAGTCTCCATCTAATTGGCTGTCACCTTTCATCTGCCCCTCCCTACTGAATCCCTAAGGCCATGCCCCACCCAACTTTCAGACACACCCAAGCCTCTTCCAGTGGCTTTTCTGTATAAATGGCCTTACTTGGTTCCTGCTGTGCGCGTTCCTAAAATCTCTCAAAGGTTCACAAAACCCAAACAAGCAGCATCTGGCTTTGGTGTGTCCCGTACCTCTGGCTGAGCAGCCCTAAGACAGGCACTAGAGACAGCAGCCTAAATTCGCAGCTTGGCCTCTCAAGGAACCTCTGAGCACAGCACAGGCAGCAGCCATCTCTGGATTGCTTTGTGGCTCATGCCAAGTGGCCCTGGGCAGGGCACAGACTGTGGCTGAAACTGGCCTGCAGCAGGTCCCCTCTCAGCCCTGCTAGAGCTAACCATGCTCCATAGGGTCAGCCTCTGCACCACAGCTCCTCCACTGTAGTCACAGCCAGTCCACACAACCAATCAGCCTGAGGGTCAACCCCTCCCATTGATGTGCAAACAGCAATCAAGTCTCAACTACAACAGGAGGCACACACAAACCACACAAGGACACACCTGGAGCACCCAGCTCTGGTGACCAGGGAGACTGGACCACTGGGTCCCACAGGACACCTACTACATAAGGCCACTCTACTAAGACCAGGAGGCATAGCAGCCCTACCTGATACATAGAAACAAACACAGGGAGGCAGCCAAAATGGGGAGACAAAGAAATATTTCCCAAATAAAAGATCAGAGTTCTAGAAAAAGAACTAAACAAAATAGAGACAAGCAATCTGCCAGATGCAGTTCTGAACACTGGTTATAAGGATGCTCAATGATCTCAGAGAGAACTTCAATAAAGAGATAGGAAACACAAAAACAGAACCATGCAGAAGTAAAGACTACAATAACTGAAATGAAGAATACATCAGAGGGAATCAACAGTTGATTAGATGAAGCAGAGGTTTGAATTAGCAATTTGGAAGATAAGGTAGCCAAAAACACCCAATCAAAACAGCAAAAAGAAAAAAGAATCCAAAAAATGAGGATAGTTTAAGGGCCCTCTGGGACAACATCAAGTGTACCAATATTCGCATTATAGGGGTACCAAAAGGAGAAGAGAGAGAGCAAGGAGTTAAAAACCTATTTGAAGACATAATGGCTGAAAACTTCCATAACATGGTGAAGAAAATAGATATTAGGACTGACAACTAAGTTTGTGAACTTTGTTGCAACAATGTTGCTAACCTTTTTAGATATGAGAGGGATTATTCATTATGAATTTGTACCAACTGGACAAACAGTTAACCAAGTTTACTATTTGGAAGTGCTGAAAAGGTTGCGTTAAAAAATTACACGACCTGAACTTTTCACCAACAATTCATAGCTCATATGGCACTGTTTGTGAGGAAGTTTTTAGCCAGTAAACAAATAACTGTATTGAAACACCCTCCCTACTTACCTGATCTGGCCCCCAATGACTTGTTTCTTTACCTGAAGATAAAGGAAATACTGAAAGGAAGACATTTTGAAGATATTCAGTATATCAAGGGTAATACGATGACAGTTCTGATGACCATTCCAGAAAGAGTTCCAAAATTCCTTTGAAGAATGGACTACGTACTGGCATCAATGCATAGCTTCCCAGGGGGAGTACTTCGAAGGTGACCATAGTGATATTTAGCAATGAGGTATGTAGCACTTTTTCTAGGATGAGTTCATGAACTTAATTGTCAGACCTAATATACAAACCCAGGAAGTGCTGGGAGTCCCAAACAAGATGAACCCAAAGAGGCTCACACCAAGACACATCATAATTAAAATGCCAAAGGTTAAAGACAAAGAGAGAATCTTAAAAACAGCAAGAAAAGGGCCGGCCGAGTGGCTCAGTTGGTTAAGAACTCACTCAAGAGTGCAAGCTCTGAGCAACAGGGTCACTGGTTTGATCCCAGCCAGAGCTGAGCTGCCTCTGAGCTGCCAACAGGTGGCAGGATGGCTCAGCTAAAAAAATAAATAAATAAAAAATAAAATAAAATAACAGCAAGAAGAACGCAATTAGTTAACTACAAAGGCGTTCCCTTAAGACTATCAGCTGATTTCTCAACAGAAACTTTGCAGGCCAGAAGGAATAGGCAGGAAATATTCAAAGTGATTAAAAGTAAGAACCAACTAAGATTATTCTAGAATCGAAGGACAGATAAAGAGCTTCCCAGACAAGAAAAAGCTAAAGGAATTTCTCACCAAACAAACAAAAGAGAAACAAACTTATAGATACAAAGAACATTTTGATGGTTGCCAGATGGGAGGCACATTGAGAATGGGTGAAAAAGGGCAAGGGATTAAGTAGTAGTCATCAGGATGTAGAGTATAGCATAAGGAATACAGTCAGTAATATTGAATAACTATGTATGGTGTCAGATGGGTACTAGATTTTTTGGGGTGAGAGATGGGAGGGGGACAGGATGAAAAAGGTGAAGGCATTAAGAAATACAAATTAGTAGTTAGAAAATAGTCATTGGGATGTAAAGCACAGGGAATATAGTCAAAAATATGGTAATATAATAACTATGTATAGTGCCAGGTGGGGACTAGACTAGCCAGGGGGATCACTTCTTAAATTATATAAATGTCTAAATACTATGCTTACAACTAAAGTTAATACAAAATAATATCGAATGTCAACTGCTATTGGAAAATTAAAGAAGGGGGGAAAAAGGGTAAAGGGGAATGAGAGGTTTACATCTTCAGATATAAAACAAATAAGTCATGGAGATGCAATGTACGGCACAGGCAATATAGTAAATAATATTGTGATATCATAGTATGGTGTCAGATGGTTGCTGGACTTATGGTGATCACTTCTTTAGGTATACAAATGCTGAATAACTATTGTGTACACCTGAAACTAATATAACATTGTATTTTAGCAATATTTTAATAAAAAATCTTTAAAAAACTCTAACTTTCTTCCTTCTTGTAAATAAGTAAAGGATGTTTGCTTTCAATTATGAAAGCTAACCTTGGACATTATTGCCTAAAAATGGCACCAGCACCTGCATGTATTGAAGATGCTGAAAAATTAAACACCTGTCAAAGAAAGGGTATGAGAAGTCAAGGATTATGGCAAAGCCTTCAGGTTCTCTTCCCCAATACCCAGTCTTCTTTTCTTTCTGACCAATAAAATTCCAGTTTAGTTCTAAGAACAAGGTGAATATCCTCAAGCCATCTTTCCTAAGACTCATTCCAGCTAGGGGCAGCTAAAGAGATGTGAATGGAAGTTACTGGATAGGATCTCAAGAGAGCTCCTTCAAAATGGGACAGATACCTCTTCCAAATTCTTTTTCCTTTTTTGGTTCTTTCACTCTTCCTTTCTCCTCCATCACAAATGTGTTTAGTGGAGCTCCAATTGCCATTCAGTAGCCTTAATGATAAAAGCTAATTCTAAAGACAGAAAACGTGCAAAGACAGAAGGACCCTGAATCCTTTATGATTTTGTGAAGTTTAAGCTTCTTTACTAGCTCTAAACGGCTTACCTTTTGGCTTGCTTAGGCCATTGCTAGTTCTTGTTTCTGTTACTAGAAGACAAATACAAAACTCAATGATAAAGGTACACACTTTATATGATGGTTGTCTACTATTACATCAGAAACAAAAATTTACTTTGTAGAGTACAAGCTCAAGAACTTGGGGATAAGCCCAAAACCTTAAGCGAATGAGACAGAAATTTTTGATTGAATTAAAAATTTTAATTGGGGGTTGAAAAACAACTACTGGAATACAGTCTCCAATAATAGCTTAAGAGTATAAGGATACCAAAAAATAAAAATAAAATAATCAGAATGATCAGGTTATGCTGATCACATGAATGCATATGTATGCAGGTTGCATTGGCAAGTGCTTTTTTTTTTAAAATTTTCTCTGATATATTGAGTATATGCATTCACATACTAGAAGAGTGAAAAAGAGATAAAAAACACCTAAAAATGTTTTAAACAACATATAATTGTGATGGATTCAAAACTGTAGCAATGAAATGTTGCCTAACCAAACAAGCTAACTTATGAGGTCTAGAAAGAAACATAAAGTTCCTAATCAATTAAAAATTATAAATATTATATATAAAATGATAGTTATATCCCTGGGAAACTCCAAGCTGACTTTCAGATTAACTATGATAAGCAGACGAGATCTTATGGCATGTATATATTTATACTGAATCACCATCAGTTTCACACTCATATGATGCTCATTTTCTATTCACTATGATTTTTAACAGTACATATATTTTAAGTTGCCACACATCACTTCTGGAACAAAGAAGTATTTCAACTAATACATACTTCAATGCAGAGTAGGCAGAACCAAAGACGTTCTGATCTAAACCATATAGATAGGAAAACTCATCTCAACAATACAGTAATAGCGATGAAATACTAGTCTGCATAAGAAAAGATGAAATAGTGCCACTTGCAACAACATGGATGGATCTGGAGATTATTATGCTAAGCTAAATAAGTCAGACAGAAAAAGTTGAGAACCATATGATTTCACTGATATGTGGGATATAAAACTGAAAGCAACAAAGGAACAAGACAAACAAATGAAGAAAGAAAAACTCATAGACACAGACAATAATAATTCAGTGGTTACCAGAGGGTAAGGGGGAAGGGGGTGGTAGATGAGGGTAAATGGGGTCAAATATATGGTGATAGAAGGAGAACTGACTCATTAATAGCTAACACTGAAAGTGAACTTTTCATATGCCATGGAATATTATAAGTACTTTACATGTGCTAATCCATTTAATTCTCATAACAATCCTATGTGAAGTAGGTACTGTTTTCATCTTCATTTTATAAATGAATAAATGTGGCCCAGAAATATTATTTTTCTAAATTTACCTATCTAATAAATAATAAAGATTGGTTTTAATCCAAGAAATCTGATTCAAAACCCCATACTCCTAAGCATATATTATACTTCTCTCACGAACATAAAAATTTTACCTATGCCATGCTACAATGTTAATGTTCAAAGACTTTTCACAAAATGGGACAATTCAGTAATGTTCAACAAATGAAAGCAAGAAAAAACTAACCATCTTTCTCTCCCTTTCTTTTAATATCTGTGGGAAATTTGCAAAGCACAGTTGATGGCATTTTGGGTAGAAATTTCATAAATTGATGGTCCATAGACCAGAGACATTTGTGAGGCTGGTATAAAAGCTATTATATGAGTTTTATTTTTATTTCAGTCATTTACTTTTCTTGTCAACTAAGTAACATTGATCTACTGTATTTGCCTTTTATGCATCCAAAAGAAGCAAATGGTTGTAAACTATAATTCCTACAGAAATAGCCATGTCAACTGATCAAAAGTCCCATTTAAAATTCCAATTTCTCACCTATATGTATAGGTAAAAAAAAGTTCAGAAGAAAAACTGGCAAAGTTAATTAAAATGTTTTATGTAACCAATTTTTACCAAGCAACATTATAAATGCAATGGAATTAGGAAGTAAGAAGGATGAAGGTTGAGGGATAACTTAAAAATGAAGTTATTCATAAGTACACAGTGCAATTGAGATGCCCCTGAGATACCACATACAGTAGCAACACAGTCTCAAGACATCTGCTCTTTCTCTGCTGCACAGTGTACTTACCTGAGGACCCAATTAATCAAGGCATGCAGCCAATGCATTGAAACGTTTTTCTTGTGTTTTAATGTGACCAAATGTAGCCAAAGCACTGAAATTTTTTCTTCGTGAGATTTAATGTAAGCAAATGACATTATGCAAGGTAATGAAAGGATCAAGTAATCTAAATGGTGTGTGGTAAATCAAATGCATATTATCATCACAGAAATTCTATCGGTATGGCCTGTCCAAATGACTTACCACCTCATTTACTTTATAGGTATTGCTACACTTGGATGAAAAAATTCAGATAGTTTTGCAGATGTATATCTACAGTTCTTCAAATAAAAAACAACATGGAATTTAAAATCTTCAGGAATACTAAGCTAGTAATGTCTAATATAATTGTGTATATTAAAAATCTGCTAAATGTAAGTATGCAGAAATGAAAATGTAATGATATTATCCAAACCCTTGGAGGTCCTACCTACTTTTCTATGAAAATCTAGCAGTCAAAAGCTATACGAATTCAGAGAATAGAAGCAGAAGGAATACTTCCTAACTCATTCTATAAAGCGGCATTACCATAATACCAAAACCAAAGACATTACAAGACAAGAGAATGACAGACCACTATCTCTCATGAACAGAGATGCAAAAATTCTCAACAAAAGATTACCAAATGAAATCCAAAAACAGCACGAAAAGAATTCTACACAATGACCAAGTGGAATTTATCCAAGGTATGCAAGGCTGGTTTGACATTCAAAAATCAATTCATGTAATCATCACGTCAAAAGGCTGTTGAAATCAACACTGATCATATCAACAGATGCAGAAAAAGGATTTGAGAAAATCCAACACTGTTCATGATAAAAACTCTCAGCAAACTAGGACTAGAAGGGAACTTTCTCAACTTGATAAGTATTATCTACAAAAAAAACCTAGAGCTAACATCATAGGTAAGGTGACAAACTCAAAGCTATCTCACTAAAATCAAGTATAGATAATACTACAAGTCCTAAAATAGTGCTTCATTGGACTAAAGGAGACTCCTTTTAGTGACTGCTTAGGTAATTTTTAATAAACCGTCCTCTGGTCACTCTTCTTTGTGAATTTCAAATAAAATATTAGCTAAATATACTTTCAAAAAATTAATCGTTGAATCCACGCCACATCGTGGACATACAAAATTATCTATGAAAAAGAATTTTGCCCTTGTCTGCAGATACTTCCTTATCTGTCTCTGAGCGGAGGAGAAGTGGCTCTCTACCAGTTACTATGGCTGCAAAACAAATTCTCCCACAACTCAGTGGTATAAAACAACCATTCATTGCTCATGAAAATTGTGGGTGAGGAATCTGAATACGTGCAACCACGACAGCTTGTTCTTGCTCCATGATGTCTGGTTCCCCCGTTGGAAGACTTGAAGGCTGGGAGCTAGAATCATGTGAGAGCTTCTTCACTTTCACACACGGTGGCTGATGCTGACTGGAGGCCTCATTTCCCCTGCATAGGGGCCTCCCCATGTGGTCCCCCCACATAGGCCAGTTTGAATTTCATCATAAGATAGATGGTGGATAGATTCCACAAGTGGGTGTTTTAAAGGGGAAAAGAGATAGATGAAAGTCTTATTGCCTTTCATGATCTAGTTTCAAAGTCACAGAGTGTCATTTCCATCACATTCTATCTATTGAGGCAGTCACAAAGGTTAGCCCCGGATTCAAGGGAGGGGAAACAGACTCTACTTACTGACAGGAATGGAAAGAGAATGTTGGACTGGGAACACCACTGTGGCCGTTTTTGGAAAACACAACCTGCAGGAGGTCCTAATTCGATACTATTTCTTTGCCTTCTCAGTTTCCTGAGGGTGTTAATCCTATCTCCAGTTCAGATAACTCTTGATGTAAGTCACCACCTTCTAAATTCACCTAAACTACAAGAGGTCCTAAGTGTCTCTGACTTGTAGTCAGAAAGAATAGCTTCAAACTTTATGGGACTCAAAAACAAGGTTGAGAAATAACATATATAGAAGATTTAGCAAAGAATGATGGAGATAATATATTTAAGGGGCAGATTTTCCAAATTAGTCTTATTTCAACATACCACTTGCAATTGGACTTGCTTTACTTCTTAAAAAGGTAGAACTTCCTTAAAAATACTTTGCGCTGTATCTCCCTGAAAAATACGCCCTTGCCTACACATGCATTTCTGTCCCCACTGTCTCAGAGTGCCTTCCTCAGCAAGCAGCAAACAAGGAGAGAACCAGGTTCCTATACTCATTTTACCCTCCTGACTTGACATAAACCCAGCTCTTAATCCTGTGGATTTATATTGCTCTGAGAGTTGAGCAGTTTGAAACTGTTCCTAAAGCTTCAATGTAAATGTTGCCCTAATCCTATTAGAGCCGCAAAACAGATCCAGATGAAGGAGGAGGAAGCTGGGCTAAAGCACTCTCCCTGACCCTGACAGCACTGTCAGTCTTGGCATTGGCTTCAGTGGTCAGCATTTTCCTCTAGGAATGGCATGGCTCAAATGGGAAACCAACGCTCCAGCCTACTCCCGTCTAGTTCACGCAAGTCAAACCTGTGTGCTGTTCTAGCCAGAGCTGTGAAGAGGATTCTGAGTACAGATTTTTTGTTTGTTTGTTTTTTTAGCTGAGCCCTCCTGACACCTGTTGGCAGCTCAGCGGCTGCTCAGCTCGGGCCGGGCATCGAACCGCTGTTGCTCAGAGCTCGCACTCTTGAGCGAGCTCTTAACCAACTGAGCCACTTGGCCAGCCCTTGAGTATACTTTTAACATATAAAGAATAAGGGCTAAAATACTGGACATATAAAAAAATAGATACATAACAACACAGGGTTCTATTTAAATTGATTTTGTTTTTAGAGCTACACATAATCAATACATCATATATTTTAAAAAAGAAGTATAAAGCAGGAAGCAAAATCTCTTCCATCCCACCTCCCAAAGGCAATCGCTTTTGTCTTTTGCCTATTTAAATATATTTTGTAATACATCATACACAAAAAGATATACAGCAAAATGCATTTAAACATACAGGATCTGATGAATTAGAAGATTTTGCAACTGTATCAACAAATGTAGATAAAAATTATTATTTTTAATGGATGGACAGTAGCCCATGGTAACATAATTCATTTAACCACTCCTCTATTAATGGACATTCACGTTGTTTCTAATTTTGAAAATATATAAAAAAACCAACTCTATTGTGTGAATATGTGCCCTGGGATGCTTAACAAAAACACATCAAATTCAATAAAGATTTACTGTTAAACTTTCTTCAGTAGCTTAAAGGGCAGTTGAAAGGGAAGAGAAAGTTGTTTAAAGATGTACACATATATATATAAGATGATAGATACTCCATTTCATAACACAGGAAAGTCAGTTAAAATGTGTTGGTGGCAACGTTCGGGGCTAGGCCTCTCGCTAATGAGGCCCTTGGGAAAATATAAACACTCCCAAACTGAAGCTTCTAGCCTGCCCACCGCATTCTTGTTTTCAGCTTGAGCTCCTGGCACTTGAACCTGCAATTGAGGCCTTGCATCAGAGGCCAAACTAAACATTTGGGAACAAAAATTGTAATGACCTCCTTTTTTGTTTGTTTGTTTTAAGTGATTTAAAAACATGTAACATGAAGTAAAACAAAGAAAAATTAGGGTAGGGAAATGACTCTTAATAAATAGGAAACTTATCTTTCAAACCATTTTCTTAGATGTTCACAGGTTATTCAGGGTGCAAAAGAAATTGCCAGTGTAGATTCGAATGGCTTTTGGAGCAGAGAAGAGGAAGGGGAGGTCGGAATTCCTTCATAGGTATTAGTGGAAAACACAAAAAAATAAAATTACCTGAATGCATGGTGGGGGGGGGGGGTCATGGCAGAACAAAGATTCATTCAAATTCACTTTCCACATCGCCATGTCGAGCTAAGTTTGCATGACTGACTAATGGGCATTCTAGTAAAACCTCAACAGATTGATTGTTGTGGTTGTTTTTAATCATGAACTTTTTCATGTCATTAAACGCTGCTTCACTCTCTTTTTCAGACGAGGAAAATAACTGTCTGTCCCTGAGGCTTTCATAAGAAACATGTCAAAGCACATTACTGATGATGTAAAAAGTACAGCATGAAATACTTGAGTGTCAGAAGACAATGCTCTCCTTAAAATGCCAGATTGTTCTCAAAGGCCTAACGGAGTCTGTGCATTTATTAAAAGAACATGCTAACATCTTCTCAATTAGTCTTTAACATGTATGTTCCTAGGGCAGGAGAGTGATTCCCTTGGGTAGGTGGGTGGGGGGAGGTCTAATAGTGGGGGAGGTCTGGGATGTTGATAATATTCTGCTTGATCGCAGTGCAGTTTGCACAGGTGTGCTTCCTTTGTGAAAATTCATTGAATAGCGGTCTTAGAATTTATGATAAACTAAAATAAAAAGCTTTTATAAAAAGAAGCAGCTGAGTAGATACAGCCTCATATACTGCAATTTCTCTTGATATTTAAAAGATATTAATAGTATATCATTGATAATCAGCACAACAAAATGAAAACAAAATGCTTCTACCCTGCTGAAGCAACAGCTAGTTTTACATTATTGTGAATCATCCTGTCAAGTATTTCCTAAATACGAATGTGTTCTTAATACTTGACAGTGATGCAATCAAGGGTTAATTTATACGCTTTTCTTACTTTCATGCATATTAACATAAGTACTATGTCTAAAGAAAATATACCACTTCCTCTAAATAATGACAGTAAAGACTTATTAATATGCCATGGGTCAGGCACTGTGCTAACTGGTTTACATACCCACTGCCATTTCATCTTTAAAGAGCCAGTATCTTTCCCGCTGAGAAAGGCCATTCTAAGGTGGCACATTTTGAATATTCAATAATGCTAGGTATCATTTGCACAGAATTTCCCTTCCTTCATAGTTTGCATGTTCTTTCACTTATCCAAACATAGCTGAGGATCTGTGATACGCCAGGCATGATTCTGAACAATGCGTCCTACTTCTCCAGGGCATCTCTTTGAGGGAGTTATGGAGGACACAGAGCGGGGAAAATTTTTGCTAACCAAGTGTTCAATATCTTTTAATTTTATAACATATCTAGAACTTGACAAAGATAAGCACAGAATGAGGGGGGAAAGGGAGCATAAGGAACCTTTCTGCACTTCAACACACTGAACTAATCAGCTCCTCTGTAAATGCGGTCTATTTCCTAACCATTCTGTGGTATCTATTCTCTTCCTTATCATACAATTTGGCATTTATTGATTCATCAATTACCCCATGTTTTAATAACCAATCAAATTAATTCATACATGCTATGAGAATGGGGGTCATGCTTTATATACCCAGGGTTGGAAAACTTTTTTTGTACAGGGTCAGATAGTAAATATTTTAGGCTTTTCAGGTCATATGGTCTCTGCCAAAGTTCTGTTCTTGTAGCATGCGTGCAGCTGTAGGTAATATGTAAACAAATGGATGTAGCTGTATTCCAATAAAACTTTATTAAAAAAAAAAAACAGGCAGCAAGCTGGATTTGGCCCATTAGTCATGTCTGGCCAATCCGGCTCTATCCCACAGTATTTTATTTTTTTTTCCCCACAGTATTTTTTATAGTGCTAGACAGATAGCTGGCCTCAGTAAATACATCTTATTTGACAGACTCAGCAACGGTGGAAAAGGAAATGCAGGAATTAGGGAGGGAAGTGGCATTAACTCTGAGTTCTCTAATAAAACATACCTGTGTCCCCTCTGCTTCTAACCTGGAGGGTACCTCTCTTCCTTTCTTAAATCAGATTCTACAGCTAAGGAGAATATTCTTTCTCCTGATATAAGTTTGCCCTTATTAGGAAAAAGAAAAAAACTGACAAGAAATTCATATTAGTGGGAAAGCATAAATTTGGTGCTCAGTGTGGTATCTTTTTCCTTACAGGTAGAAAAACAGACAGACATTTGTAGATAAGGTAGAAACATCCACCGGGGGGTGTAGAAATCTATTCCTCAAAGAGCACATAGAAACACAAATATGGGTGGTCCAACCAGGCAAAAGTGGTTGGTGGTGGGATTTAAAAAATAAGATTAACACAAGATGTTAAATACTGAAACCCATCTAGTCACAAATGTGTGTTTTTAATGACATTCAGAGCCATTTCCATAAAACAAAAGAACAGAGGTTATTTCATTTCATTGAAAACATTATGAAAACTCCTAGAGTACCCTAGAACTAAGAACCTTTTATTATTTTCTCATGGCTGAAAATCATATTCATCTGCCAGTGATAATTAATGCTCATGTTTATGGGGGAGACAGAAGCCTGATAGCATAAGATGACAGCAAGGCACCACACCAACACACTTTTTTTTTTCCAACATAAAATTGTCATATGAGATGCAGACACAGTGTAGGGGGTCCTTCATACTGTAACACAATAAGTACAGTTCTTCCTCAGACTCTACTGAATTATTTCCGTAAGAGGAATACCCCAGGCTCAGTACCTGCTGTGACCTCCACTCTCTTTTATTCAGCAAATATTTATCAAATGCCTGTAATGTACGAGGCACTGGTGTATGCATTGGAAATACATAGATTTTTATCTTTTAAGACATGCCATTCTTGGGGGAAAACAGATAATAGCCATGTAAAACAAAAAATAAAATAATTTCAGTTACTGATAAGTTCTAGGGAAAAAAAATAAGGCATTGGTGGTAGGGCATGGTGGGTGAGGGGAGAAAAGCATAGATTTTTAGCTAAGGTGGCTAGCGATGGCCTTTCTCAAGAGTTACTTATTTGGGAAACCTTTGTAAGATTTCCGCTATGGTAATGTGACAATCTGATTCATGCTTTGAGAAGACAGACCACTGGCTGCTGTATGGAAAATGTACTGCAGTGGGGGAAAGAGCCCGGGTGTGGAAGCAAGCAGTCCTGGTAAAGAGGGTGCTGGCTTGGTCTTGTGACACAGGAGTGGAGATGGTGATAAAATGACACATGCACGAGAAATTCCAAAGACATATTTGACCTGCTGAAAGACAATGCTGGCCTGGGCTGCAGAGGATGCAATGGAGAGATGGTGATAAATGGATGAATTTGGTATTACTTCGGAGTACAACTGTCAGTCTTATTGGAAGACTATATGAGTTATAGAAAGAGGATGACTTCTAGGATTTTAGTTTTGAAGGACTGGTACTATTTATGATTGTAAGAAAGACTTCCGAAAGAAAAAATCTGGCAGGGGATGGGTGGTGGGATTCAAGAATTCTGCTTTAGGGCCGGCCGAGTGGCGCGATGGTTAAGAACTGGCTTGGGATGCCAGAGGGCCCCAGTTCGGATCCCACATATGAGGGCCAGTGACAACTTGTCTGTTCCCCTTCCCCCAATTCCCCAGCACTGTTCCCATCCCCCCAATTCCCCAATAAAAATCTTTAAAAAAAAAAAAAGAATTCTGCTTTAGACATATTAAGCCTTTCTCCCCAGCCCATGTCATAAGGTAGACATCATAAGAGGTTGTGTTCCTCTAGGAAAAAATAATCACCTCATATTTCTTTATATTAGCCAAAGGATTAAGCCTATATCAGAAGTCCAATAAATATATAATAAATGAACTTACGAAACAGTCATTATCCAACTATTTTTCAAAATCTATTTATGTGACAAGAATTAGCAAGCTGGATAAGTAGTGTGAAAGGCTTTCAGAGAAACTTTTTTTTTTTTCCATTTTTGAGCTAAAAACCAGCTTCTCTACCCTTTCCAATTTCAAGATTCAACCCTTGGTGGCTGTAAGCCCTTATACACTAGCACCCCTGCTGGTGTGACCACACTCTCAAGAGATGAGAACACTGTTTGGCGACTCCTCCTTTTGCCCAATCCTACTTCCTTTCCCTCCCATTAAGTGCTCATCCTAAAAGCACTTCCTAATTTCCTGCACGCAAATCTCAATCTCAGAGTCTCTTTTGTGGGTAAGGAACATCTGAGTATGGAAAAATGACATTAATTCCTAGAGCTGGAAGATACCAGGAAGAACATGTTTAGGAGTAAGCACTTTTTTTTTTTTCCTAAACGATAAATTCAAAAAAAATGAGGGTAGGAAGATAACTGAAAAGCATTCCAAATTGTTTTTGTGAGTTTCTTGGGAAAATCTTTATAATTTAGAATACTTATTTTAGTAAATAGAAGAATATCACTGGGAAAATTAGCAGTGATTTTGGAATCAGTTGTTTTGGTTGTCACAACGAGGGGGTGGGTGCTATTGGCATCTGCTGGGTAGAGGCCAGGGATGTTGCTAAATATCCAACAGTATCTGTACAGCCCCACACAACAAAGAATTATCTGGCTCAAAGTGCTATCACCAGTTATAGTCCATAGATTTGTCAAGAGGATGCATGGAGTCTAGTCATTACGAGTGTTCTAGAGTGCCAATTTTGTCATTTTCTAGGCGCATGACTCAGACTAGCTATCTAAACTTTCTCAAAGTTTGCTTTATTACCTGTAAAATAGCCACTGACTCTGAGCCCTGTTGTAAGGATTAAACAAAGATAATGCACATGAAATACAGTGACTGATAAACCATACACAGAGAATAAATAAATGGTAGCTGTATTGAATATCAGTGGCTTTTTGGCTTGCAGTATCTATTTCTCTTTAATGGCAACTTGAATTCCATTTGGGGAATGAATTCTTCCCTATTATAAATAGTCTGGTGGGCTGTAATCAGGAGCCTTACTCTCCCCTAGTCAAAGGGCAGGCATGTACCCCAACTAATCCAATCACAGGCTCCCTCCCTGGGATTTATATGCTATGTGGAGAAACAAAGGGACAGAAATGGTTAGTTTTGTCTACTCCTAGCAATGGTTTCATGACTTTATTTTTGTATTCATGATGACACCGCTGTTATTGTTGCTGCCTCTGAATTTCCAAAGAAGGCTTGCTTCTTTTGCCCATTTCCAAGTCTCGGGTGCAGCCTCCATCAATTTTGTATGCCTCTGATGTCCTTTCAACAAGATCCCTTTTCCTAAAGTTAGCCTCACCCAGTTTCTATTGCTTAGAACCAAAGAACCCTCCAGATACACTTCGGCTATATTGCACATCAGCCCAAGTTATTTAATCCAATTAATATTTGATTAGATTAAATGCAAATAAGATTTCGTGACTTCTCTCTGCCTTCAGAGGTATCTTCAATCATTGATTTGCCTTTTGATTTTGGCACTGATACATATCCACACACAGAGAAATCTGAATACCGTTTACCTAAAAGAAAACTTTCCTGTGAAGCAAAGGTGCTGTTTAAGCAGTCGTCTCTGTTTGCGCTTTGTTAGAGCAGTTCTTGGTAAGACTTCAAGAAATACAAGCCAAATGAGTAGAAATGGAATGTCTGATTGATATCCGATTGCCTGGGTCCACAATTCTACAGGCTCACCTGAGATCCTAAATAAGAATCTTTTCAGATACAGAGACTTTCATTATTTTTGGCTTTCCTTCTGTGTCTTGGCTGTGGTTGCTTTTTGGGTATAGCAATGTATGGGTCATACTCTGTATGGTAAATCTGAATCTGCAATTATTGGCATCAAGGTTGGAGGAGTGGAGTGGAGTGGCAGTGTAACTGCTACATGTTTCTTAAACAAGGAAAAAAATGAATAATCGCTTTGGTTCTTGCTTTACAGATGCTTTCATCCACTTCATTTTTCACTGTGAGAAGACAGAATGGCCATTCCCTGAGTTATTTTAGTATTCACTTCCTAGAATAACTCTTTCAAGGCCACAGAATATTATGCCTTTGTCAGGTGGGTTACAAGATGAAGAAGCCAGCAAGATGGCCTTTCAGTGCATGGTACGAAAAGATGCTCTTTCCCACCACTTGGTACACAAAATGCAGTGCTCCATTAGTTTCCCCGTATTCCAGATTAGGAGACTCTAAAGGCAACAGTAACAATTCTTTAAGCAGGGGAATTTGGAAAAACTAAATACATCCTTAAGAAGGTCAAAGACTCCCTGGATCTTGCTAAATAGCTATAGCAAACTCCAGATTTTTGTTAAAAAATATAAGGAAAAAATAAGTCCATTAGTAGATACCACAAGAGGTAACGGTTCTTATTTTCAGTATTACTGAAGAGCTTTTAGCAGTTATAATGCTCATAGTTTTGGTTGTTTTATAGCACTACTACCTATCTGTCATTTTGTAGCAGGTTTCTAAAACTGAAGTGGCAGCTCCAAATCTCTACAGATTAATTTATAGCTACAGAGAAGCTGTTCTTCTGCTAAACTTCACTTAAGTCAGGGCATTTTTTTCTTGATCTATATATAAGTAAAATATATGCATACATATCTTTTAAGTGACATAAGCATTTCCAATCAAATAGTTTAATGACTGGTTCAAAAACTTTCCTGAAGAAAAAAATGGGAGGCATGGAAATATACAGTTATTATAGAATGTATCCCTTTTCCTAGGAAATATGTTACCCCCTGGTAGTAAGGAAACAATGGACTCTGGGTGGTCTTTTGGGTTATTCTTTCTTCTTAGTTGAATGCCCTCTTTTCTCAACCCTCTAGTTAGCAATTCTATATTTTGTGAGAAGTATAAGGACCACAGCTGCAAGGGATTTCATTGTTCGCGGATTATGTTGTACTGAGCACATAACAGAACTCATCAATCAAAGATCTAATTCCTGAAGTGACATTTTCAACATCATGTCTTATGGTAATAACCATATTCATAATAAAAATTCCAGTGTCATAAATTTTTTCAGCAGGTACTTCTAAGACCATAATCTAATTTTGCAATTTATAGCCTAGTTCCAAGCATGCTATGAGGTTTAGAATACACTAATTTGAGCCGTGGAAGCAGAGGAGGTGTTCTTCAGTGTGTGGCCGCACCTGCTGGTGCTTTCCTCCCCGTGGGGGGCAGAAGAATGAGCAGTGACTGCCACCGTTCCCCACAGGAAACTCTGCTAGCCCCTTCTCACCAGAGACAAGATGAATACTAATGCCTTTTATAAACTATAGGATTTTAAGCTTTTCTCTTTCATAAAACTAACAGTTTTCAGTTCAAACACAATTAAGCTAACAACCTCAATGCCTTATATATTTTATTACTTTTGAGAATTTTCTTTTTCCTTAGTTTAAAACAGAGGTTTTAAAGAAAGGTATCAGATGACATCATACTTTAAAAAATATGATTCCTCTGAAATAATGCTGGGTGTCAATCCTTTACACAGATCGTACCTCCGTCAAAAAATTGCTGACAAACTACATCCAGATCAGATGACTACTTCTTGTCTGAATATACCATTTCTGTGGTGCACATTTATTGGAAAGAAAGGCAAAATTATTATTAATGGCTTATCCTTGATGACAGAATAAGGTCTTTAAATAATGGGGGAAGCCGGGAGAAGTTTACAGTTAACAGATGGGCTATTGAATACTTTTAAATATATGAACCTATGGAATTCTGCCTTCATTTAAGAGAACAGGACAGAAGAATGCCACGTTCTTCCAGATAATTCATAGATGATAAAAAAAAACTTTCTCAACAAATGTATGAAAGCACTCCTCTCACTACAGTGTCCTTTAAAAAAAAATCTTTACAGGTGTCTTTTCTTAGACATAAGTATGGAGAAAACCAGTGGTCTAAAACAGAAATTTTGTACCACAAAGAAATGCTTATTAATTTATGAGAACATAATATATTTTTCTACTAATATGATATGCATATTATGAAGTATGCACTTTTTAAAAAGTGAGACTAATGTAATTGAATAATGCTTCATTAAATTTGAAAATCTTGGTTCAGTACTTTGTAATAGAGCAATTTGGCTCTAGATATAGTTTCTTTTAACATTCGATTTTAATGGCTGTCATCGCTGAAAAAAGATACCTCAAAGTGATATGTAGGTCAATGTGAAACAGTGTATGGTTAACTGTACTTATTAAATCATGATTCTCATTTTTCAGTTTCACCCACAGATTAAGTTTAGTGAAATTATACAAACATTGAATTGAATATTATATGATACTAGAAGACTGTGAAAAAGTTGTAGCATAGTACTTTTATGTTTGGTGTTTTCTGGAGGTGAGGGAAGAAACAGGAGGGCAGATCATGTAGGGACCTGGAGCCACTGCAATGACTCTTGCAGTCTGAGTGAGATGGAGCCATTTCAAGGCTTCATGCAGAGAAGTGACATAATCTGACTTATTTTCAAAAAATGACATTGTTAGGAATAGACTGTGGAGTGTAAAAGTAGAAGGATAGGATCCAGGTAGGGGGCTTTTGGAGAAGTCCATGCAAAAGATGGTAGTGGCTCGGACAGTGGTGATAGCAACCAGGGTGGTCAGAGTTGGAATCTATTTTAACGATGCATTTCCCAACGTATTGGAATACAGGGAGAGAGAAGTAATTCTTGAAGTTTTAGCTTAGACATCACTATGCGCTCTCATCCACTAGGACCTCATGAAGTCGCCCTTTCATGTGCTCTTACGTGCAGTCGCACTTCTCTCATAGCACTATCATGTGTGTGGCAATGTCCAGTTTACTCCTTATCCTTGTTAAACTCTAAGCCTTGAAAGCATAGGAATGATGTCTACCTTGTTTATAAGTACATACGTACTTAGTGTAACAATATTCAATAACCATTTGTTAATGAATGAATAGAATAACTGAAATATACAAATAGAACCCAATTAGAACTCAATATGCTTTGGGCAATAAAAATACTGGGAAAGATGTTCTTAGCATAGGATTGAACAAAATGTTCCTTCTTATTTTTCAACAATGTTACATCACCAGTTCTACAAAATTGTTCATAATCACTTGTATTTTATTATGAACCACATTAGTTAAATACTAGTATATTCTTCAGCAAGTGATGGTAGCTCTTGGATGACTATATCAACAACATCTAATATTTTTCATAGCTAATGCAAGAAAACCTTCTAAGAACCTAAAGTATATATGATTACTCTGACTGCTTTCATTTGAAATGTGAGATTGGTTAGATCATATACTATCAGACACTAACAGGTTGAATATGAAAATAAAACAACGATAGCTTTAGAGACGGTGACAGGGAGCATTCCTGGGTTGACCATTGATAATATAGTCTACATCCCTATGGAAAAGATGTATTCTGACAATCTTTTGTTAAGTTTCTTCCTTGGTTTTGTACAGTATATAAATACTCTGAGACAGAGTTCTTGAAACAGAGTTTAAAAGCCCAAAATAAATGAGTAGCATGGCTTTTCATGACTCAAAACTGGGTAATGGGATATATTAATTAATTTAGCTCATAGATGCCCTTTGTACTTGCTATGTATGAGTCTAACAAAAAAGTACTAATACTTTATCATTAAAACTATTTTTGATAGAAACTTTGAAGCAAAAAAGATAATGTATCTAAGGTAAGCAGAGCCCTCATGAGACATTGGGTGTCATATATTCCATGTAAAAATCCCTTTGCATTATCTTTAATATGCTATATCTGTTAAGAAGGGAATTAAATGTATACTTAGCCAATGGTGTCTCTCTCTTAAGAAGTTTCTCAGCATGGTTTTACCTTGGTGAGTTTACTACATTCAAGGATTGGTTTTCAGCTGTGTTAAGTATTGACCCTGGATTTGCCAAAATAGTAAGCATAGCTCTTTCTCTCAAGAGAAGACTAGGAGTAGTTGCAGTTCACAAGACTGACTACAAAAACTTCCCTATGCTGTAAACAAATCAAAATCAGAAAGTTGCCTTATGAGCATGGGATCTCAGCAAGTGGAGTTAGATTACATAAATGTTTAATGGCATTTCTGCATTCATGAAACAAATTTTATTGAACCTCTGCTATGTGCCAGGCTTAATCTAGATACTAAAAATACAGTAGTGAATACGATAAGGTCTTTTCTCTCTGAGAACTTACATTTTAATGAAGGAGAGAGACAATTGACATGGATTTTTGTCTTTTTTATTTACTGATGTATCTCTAGTACTTAAGAGTACTTCCTGGTACATATTAGGTATTTGATATATTTGTTGAATGAATAAAAATGCAATATAAATTATTAATATAGTTTCAGATAATCATGTGAGCTAGGAAAAAAATAAAACAGAGTAGTGGTATGATAAAGTAAGGATACTAGAAGAGAGGGTAGCTAACCTAGATTAATCTAGATTAGATGCTGTGGTAGAGTAAATTATTGTTTGGCAAATATTCATCCATTATTTCTCCCCACATCCAAAGGGAATAAGATTTTCTCACTCTATTGATGTTGAATCTGTGCAACATGCTTGGTCTCATGATGGGTGGGATGTACTTTCTGCCTTTGACCTTGTGTTTGGCCATATGACTTGCTTTGGCCAACAGATGTCAGAGATATGATAACCAGAAACTTACAGTGTTTACGTGTTTGGGTTTTCCCTCTTGCACTCCGCCACTGACATGAGAAGAACATGCCCTGGAGAGCCTATTATAGATTCCTTCTTAGTTTTAGAAACTCTGTTCAAGTGACTTCATTTCCTTCACTAAATGCAAGAACTTTGATTCTTGAATGTCTATGCTACTTTCAGTATCTCATGGCTACATATGTGGGAGTCTTAAATATAAAAGAAATATAAATGAACAAACTGCACTTTTGTGGCAGAGGTTAAAGGAAGAGACTTTTAGTAACTATGAAAGTATACAATAAAAAAGGTAGATATAAAACTTTTTTTAATTAATAAGGTTTTTATTTAACCTCTAAAATCAACTAAGAGCAGAAGGAGAGCATGTTTGTTTAGTGCAGTGGCTAAACTCCACCCCAGACAAGATATTTTTATTTTCAACACATGATACGTAAGAAAAGGAAAATGTGACCACAGGAATGGAATAAATATTGAGGATAAAAGCAAAGTGTTGAATATATTATAGTCACACTAAATCTTAAATGAATAAGCATTCTAAACTATAAAGGAAAAACTAAGCAACAAAGGTATTTTATATGCCAAATATCCCCACAGATGAATAAAAAGCAGACATTAAAATTCTTGTAAGAAGGCCAAGAAACTATGATTAATATGTTCCTGGTACAAGGTAATAATCACATTATACATGCAAAAATATGAAAAAAACATGGTGACAAAAAGGTGGAATCATTTAATGAATCACTCACAATGTACACTGAATGCTAGATATAGGATTTACCCTAAAATATTGTACTTAAAATCAAATGTTCAAAAAATCATCTACATTAGAAAACATCATCTGGAAAAGACTCAAATGAATTGGAGAGATCTAACTTTGAAACTTCCTAGAATTATAATGTCTGAGACTGGCAGCCAGGTTTTGAGCAGCCACAATCTTATGTAACCCAGAAACTCAAAGGAAGATAGAAGTGAAAAGGACCGGTGAAACAGTCCCAACAAAACTTGTATGTTTATTAAATAGTTGAGGACTGAAGCCTCTTCTTTTTCAGGCTTAGCATATATGTGAATTATTTGATAAACAGTAGTTTGCTATCTAGTTTCTCATTATTTTCTTCAGTTTTACACTTAAAATCAGAGTTGCAAAGATAGTAGAGGCCAAAGATCACAGGTTTGATAGCAAGAAAATGGAGAGGAGGGGAAACAGACCCACTGATAAGTGTGTGAAATAAATATAGAGAACAAATATACAGAAATATAGAGAAATAAATATAGAGGGTGCCAAGGACACAAAAGGCAACTAAAATTTAATTTAGGAAAATTCAGTACAAAGACAGATTAAGCTCTGTTTACATTAGAAATCTTTGTAGCCAACGTTCTATGAAAACGAGTGCTTTATCCAATGTATGTAGGATGTCCCTGAACTACTAGAGGGAAAACTGTTGGTTAACTCAAGGACAATTTATTTAATTACTAAAACTTAAAAACTAAAAAAAAAAAATATATATATATATATATTTACACATACCTTCCAAAATTATCTTTTTAACATGTGTACCTGGAAACAAAAACCTTATCTATCCAAAATACTGAATATCCTTTGAACAGTGTCACATAATTTAGGCATGATGGTAGAAACCTCAGATAATTTGCAAAAGAATGAAATTATGGCGGCCAAATGGCAAACTTTCCACAAGATGTCAGATGAATCTGGTGATTGCTAAAACACTATTTTAGTAGGAATGAAACCCACCTAGTTAGACTTCAAAAGATTAGTTTTAGAATTACCTAAGAGTCTAAAAAGCTGGAAAAAATATTTCTACAGTAACCATAGCAACTTGGAAAAACTTCCCAAAGTATGCAGTGGCCATTTGTAATGTTCTCTGATTTTGATACCCTTCCTACATTTGATGAATTTCTAGCCTAATGAAGTATGACTTTTCTAGGTAAAATTCAGAAAATGCAGTTATAGTTATCTAGCCTGCTCTACCCCCAAGACTACATTGATCAATCAGCTGTGAAAGACTGAATCAGATGTCGGCAATCAGAGGAAGGAGGCTCTGTACAGTATCCGTTTGCTCACAAGGGTGAGAAGCATTCAACTGTTGGGCATTGCAGTGGTTGAACTAAGCAACCAGTTCTCATAGCACTTGATGGGAATGTGGCAACAACAGGAGACTCATCTTTAAGCAAGCTTGAGGTATAGATTTTGGTATTGTTTCTGGAAGCTTAACCTTGAACCTGGTTTTCCAGGTCTCAACAATTTGCTCAACTACTCAATTTCTTTTTGATACACTTTTCTGCTGCACAACTAGCCAGAGGCAGCTTCTGTTGTTTAAAAGAAGAACCCTGGTTAATACTAAGTGGTTACTAGAAGCGGTTAAAAGCAAATATTATAGCCTCAGGAAATCAGGACGATCTATGATTAGTTATCTGGCTCTGTAAGGTCTGATGGCTCTAAAAATTCAACTGGTTTTCTGGAAAAAAAAAAAAAAGGAAATATCAGGCAGCCCCATCACCTACAGTAACAAAGTAACAAATTATTAACTGCAGTCACTTCAAACTAAGTGACCAATGAGCAAGACTTTGGGATATCCAGGGGCTAGTAACAATATGAAGAGTATGAAGAATTCAAAGATGAGATTAGTTGCTTCTAATTCCACAGCACAGCTTTTCAAAAGCTAATGAAATGCTCACAATCCTAAATTCTCAGTTCCAGGCAAGAGTCACAGTAAGAGTTACTCCCTAACATGTTCTCTGGAGGGAAAAGCCAGCTAGCTGGAAGCAGCGCACAGCACTGTCTTCAATAGGCCAGCAGTCCTAATGGGTAACACTTTCCAATGTAGACAATGAGATGCTGAGGAGGCAGGCCTCAGGTAGAAGCACTTACGTGCTGGATGCAGGAGGAAATGGTACCTGTTATTGCCAGCAGAGCTGAGCTGTAATCATAATTCTTTGACCTGCAGTGACCATTGGCTTTGGCTACTCGATGATCCATATGGACCAAACAGATAGGCATGCAAAAACTTCACTTAATAAAATGATAAAATATCCAGGTTTAATAACCAGAAGCATGACTTGAGCACCTGCAACAAAAATTTGAAATGGTTTTTTTTTTCCTAATTTCCAGTCCAACGTCAATTCACAGACCCAGAGTTTTATGAGTGAAGGAGAGAATGCAAATCCTTGAAGATGTATATTGTGATGTCATCACAGTGTAAACTGTAAACTGTCAGCTTGGTCTTCCTCATCAAGGTAACTATAATGGAGAAAGAGAAACACCAGGCCTTTGGGGTACTGTTGCATAACAGCTTGGAACTAACACTAAACCTGGGACTTAGAATACCACTGTGGACTAGTAATCAGAGAGGATGCTTGTGGATATCAGATGATGAATGAAATTTAACCCGAATCTGCCTCATACCCAGTCCGGTGGGGCCCTAAACACACATGGAGTAGACAGCTGGCACTGGTGAAGGACACTGGGTTCCTGGAGGTTCATCAGTTATTTCCAATGCAGCTGCTGATGCAGATGTGCATTCTTTACTAGAGCTCTTAGCACCAGGTGTACAGCTATTAATCTGGCAAATGCTTTCTGCTCTCTATCCCAATAGATGGAGAACACCTGTACCAGCTATTTTCATGACAAGTAGAACAATAAACCATTTTATCCTAGGGTTATATAATTACTTGGCTCTGAGCCACAATATATTTCAAAGACCATTACTGTCTCACATCACACAGGGCCACTACATTGATGACATACGTCTCCAGGACCTGGAAAGCAGGAAGTAACAAATACTCAAGATTTTCTGTAAAGAAAAGGTATGTAAAACTACAGTAAGGTGGGAGATATAGCACATGAAATATAAGAGTTACACCTCAGTGAAGTTTCTGAGGGTCCAGTGATATTGAGCATGTCAGGAGGGCCTCTACAGAGTTAAGATAACTTCCTGCACCTTGTACCTCCTGTAGCTTTGAAAGAGGCATAGTGCTAGATGGTTCTCTTTAAAGGTAATGTGTCCAATCTGGGCAATCCCGCTTTGACCTATTTATGAAGTGACCTGAAAGCCTCTGGCTGAGTGGGCCCCAGAGGAGGCTTTCTGGCCTTAGTGACCAACACATTCAATGGATGTTAGGACTGTCCACAGCTTATCAAGATGCTACACGGTGTCTGCGGCAAGCTCCGATAGAGGAATCCCAGCAGAGCTCTCTAAGGTTTTGGAGCGAAGGCATCAGACATGAAACTCAGGTCCCTTTGAAAAGCAGCATTTAGCTCCTAAGGGCTATTAGAGTTTGTATATTTGACTGTAAAACAACAAATGTGACCCGATATATCCAAAATGAACTTGGTTTAGCTGATTCATCCAACTATTAAGTCAGGCATGCTCAGTAGCAAGCCACGTTTAGTGATTGTGACATATGTGGAGTGAGGTTTGAGAGGGCTCTGACAGTAGAAATTGCATGATCAGATCACTCACACACTCAGCAATACTTGCCTTGTGGTTGGATGGCACAGGAGCCTTCCGGCCATTCTCTCTGTGAGTACATTTTGTTTTTATAAAGGATAGTTGAAGTGTTTTGTTCCTATTTTAGTTGACGTTATAGCTATTATGTTTAAGTATGGAATAGGGTATATTTTGAAGGTTTAAGTATTGGCAAAGGGTGTATATTGATAATGAATAACCAAGTAATGTACGGTAGTATATGTTTGTCATGTTTTCTTGTTTGGGCACTTTCTGAAAACTCTTAACATAGCAGGGGATATTCTATACTTATAAGTTCTCGTCACTGCAAGGTAGAATGCACAGAAAGTGTTTTCTTAGCTTTCTTTGTACCCAATAGCCAGGCATGTGACTAAAGTTCCACTAATCAGGTTTACCCCGAATTTGAAGAATGAAACTCCATGTGGGACCTTTTTTGCTGGCAAGGGTCGTGGCAGTGACTTTGGCTTTCAGCAGAAGTGGAGGCTGTGACGTACAGTTGGTGACACACATGGCACATATGTGGGGAAGTGGAAGAAACTACAGTTTTCTTTAGTGATTGATGGGGAAGCACAGCAGTGCGATTTCCTCATTAGGTCAGTTCTGTGTCATGGTTTGGGGCTTTCCCTCTAAAAGCTGAGATTCAAAGCCTGGTTTGCCCATCTGTAAAACCTTGTCATAAATAAACCCCTTTTCTGCTTCCCCAGTCAGAGTCTGCATCTGTAGCTTAATATTAAGAATTCAAACTGAATTAAAAAAAAATCTATTTTTTTTTTTGGTCTTCAAAGACCAACAATTTGTCAGATATTTATAGGATTTTAATCTGAGGTTAATCTCAAATTCTCTGATAAAGGGATGCAATGATAAAAATTAGTTCTTGAGGGTAAACCGATGTGAATATTGGAGCTTTATGCATAAAACTGAGGATTATGGAATCTCATCGGACCCAATGATGAGGGCAATGAATAAAAAAATTACTAGGAAAAGAATAAAAGATGTTAAATATCTTGAAAAAGAGAAAGAATAAGAAGAGATGTACATTGGTGTGTCATCCCAGAGAGAGAAAAGAAGTGCTAGTAAAAACACTTTCTTGATTATTCATTTAGTATTCCTTGTTTGTTTTTTTTTAAAAAAATAACAAAAATAGTCTGACAATTTAGTCAAAGACTACATCAGACATATGATTTACCCATAATGTAATGGGTTTCCTTAAAAAATAATGTGATGATCATAAATGTGCATCTTCTTCCTTTGTATAGACTGGCACATATATTAAATAACTGGCCTTCCTTTGAAGAGTGACTACAAAGCTTCCAGAGCAAGACGGGGGCACAGGGAGGTCATTTTGGTGCATATGAATCAGCACTGAACAGAATGTCAATGAGGTTTTCCCTGTTTTCATATGAAAAGAAAAATACCTCATCTATTAGAAAATGATTTTTTTCATGCTGTTTCCAAGGCACTATTAGTTACAAACGAAATTGTTATTTTTTCTATTTTTTCAAAGGAAAGAATTGAAGGCTGAGGAGATACATATGATGGAAAACAACTATACAATAAATCAAATAGATTAAATTTAAAAACTACCAAGAGTCTTTTAGTAATATCATCTCCTTTCCATTGAAAGAGATTTTGATAAAAGAAGGAAATAAGAAAACAGTCTTTTCAGGAGTTTCATTTAAAAGCAGCACATGACAAATAACATCTCTTTATTTACATATTTGAAAAATAAGTCAAAGAATGGAAACAACAGATATTCATAAATGCTCAAAATAGTTTAAAAGAGTATTATGGAAAAAAAGCCTACAATTCTTTAGATAGAATTTCTATAGTCCAGCAGAAAGTTATTATATTTCTAAATGTTTTACAAGACTCTCTTGTAGACATTAATGCAAAGCCTGAAATGTTGTTCAATCCCTGTATCTTTCTTATAAACGACAATAATTTCTTCATTCTACCTAGCAGAGAGAATTAAAAGTTGAAAGCCACTAGAGAAGTGTTAGACTGGAGATACACTAGAGTTAATCTGTTTAGCTCCATGCCAAAATAGAATAAAATTAAGTTAAAAAATATATATCCTCCAAGCTGTCATGATTTCAAAACTTGACAAAATGAGTGGTTTTCAAACAAAATATGTTGGGATCATGACTCAGTTTTCTTAATTTGCTACATAAAAATTTTTTTGCACTAATGATTTGTATATTTGGATATATTGTAAGTCTAAATAATTCTGACATGTTAGCTTTTATTTTTTAATTCCTGGAGAAAGTATAATTTTAAGGGAATGTGGCATTAGCCTATATGTCAGTAGAAATGTACATTAACTCCAAGGACATACTTATGAAAACTTTCAGGAGAATTAAAGAGAATAGGTTAATGGGCTGTACTGGACGAAAGGTACAGATAATACTGCCTAGAATAGTAGAGCTAGATTGGGTTAAAGAAAAACAACAAAACTATTGTTCACTTATTACTGCTATATAAGCTTGTGGTGGTTTTAACTTCACAGCCAAATTTGTGTTGCTCATTTTATACAAACCTTATACTAATACTTCACCAATCTTTTACCACCATCTAATATGGTCACGGCAATTAGGAAAAACACTGGGCCTGAATTTTATATGAATCAAAACCTTAAAATTTTGAAGGAGTGAAATAATATTTAAAGTATCTAAAAACAATAGGATACTCCTTTGCTAGGACATTCAAAAGTTCACATAGGTGATACAGCTATTTAAAAATAACTTATAAATTGTTTGTAATACATAACTTTACCAGTTTTCTAAGTTAGAGGTGTATGTGCGTGTGCTTACTATCCATGTCTTTCTACTTTTCTTCCTAATTTATCTGGATGGAGCTAATTTATCTAATTTATCTAGATAAAAGCTAAAAAGTAGAAAGTAAAATCTTGTTAGTGGAGAAACTGACAATCCTAGAATACCAGGTGGAAAATAATGTGAAAAGTAAATTATCCAACCAGACTTAAAAAGCTACTGAGGAATCTCCCTATATGATTTAATTCAGAACTGAATTAAAATGTTGACTCTCTCTTTTACTGATCTTGGGCGGTTATCTAATATCACTGACTCTCAATTTTCCTTCTATGCAAAGTGCATATATTATTTTAGGTTTGTTTTGAGGATTAAGTGAAATAGTATATATAAAGCAGCCACCGTAGTATCTTGGACAAACTTAGCACTCAATAAATGATTGTTTTGTAGATTTTTCTGATATTGAACATTTCACTTTAAACAACTTAGATTCCACTTAAGTTGACATTTCTAGGTATTCCTTTAACTTTAAGGTCATACTAAGATAATGTTTTCTGGGTGTCTATATTGCTGAATTTCCACAGGAACTTTTTCTTTAGTTGAACAAGCTCAGATCTTCCAAACACTTCTCCTAGGTTACATCCTCAATACTCTGATTGCCATGGAACCGTCAACATCTTTTCCTAAATACGGAACTCAAAACTGCTTACAGTTCCACAGTTAAAGCATCATAAGAGAAGAAGGTTTTGGTAACATGCAGGCTCCTGTTTTTGTGATGAGTCATTTTCTGTATCACTGAGTATCTCACGCCCTTCTAGAGCTGTTAATGTTAGGGATGCACCTCTAACTACAGCTGTGATAATCATCTTCAGATATTGGCTTCCTCCTCACCAGCACAATAAAACTGCTAGTGTACATGAAGTTGGCAAGGCCAGCGAGTGTGACGCAGAGGAAAGGGTACAGACAGGATCAAGTCTCGGCTATGCTATTTATTAGACGAAACCCTGAAAAAATAAACATTTCTATCATATTTGATTTTCTGGTTTGTAAAATCAGAACAGTAACCATCCCGGTTATTATGAGTCAAACAATATACATAAAATTCTTTATAAGTTTTAGTTGCTAAATAAATATATATTGTTATTATGGATAGTAGGGTGTAAGCTCTCTTTCTTGGTATCTCCTTTATCTTTGTTCCTGAGCACAGCGCTCAGACCATTAAAGATGCTCAACATTTCTTTACAGACTGGAAAAAACATTTCTACTGACGCTTCTCAGAACACAGCCTAGGATGAAACATGGAAGCGCACACGTTGGTGCATGCTGTGCAGATATACAGATAGATCGAAATGCTGGCAATTTGGAATACCACTTCATTCTTCATTTCTTTCTGAACAGTTTAATAGCTGCGGATGGAACTGCACAATGAGGGCCATTGTGTGCCTTTCATAAACAGTTCACGAAAAAAAAAGAATATATTTTATACTATATATGTGTGTGTGTGTGTTGTGCGTGTGTACATACACACAACACACACATATGTGCTTTTTAACTTCTAAGATTGATTGAAGGGTAAATCAACAAACTAAACAAAACAAAACAAAAAAACTCTCCATCTCCACTGTCTTCAATAATTACAATCTATTGTAGAATCGCAACCGAAAGGTATAAGCTGTATCAAGAATCTAGAGATAGGCTTTTTTATAAAAATCTTTATAACTAAATTTGCTTATTTCTATGAGACCAAATCCTGTAGTTTCTCACAGACTTTTATCCATCCTCTTTTCACTATATAGCTTAGCCCATATTTTAGTTTCCATTTGACTGAAATAAAAAAAAAAAAAACAGAAAAAACAAGCAAACAAACCCTGATCACCATAATCTTAAATGATCTTCTAGAATTCTTGTCAGCATAAAGCATCTGACCTTTACTCAAGCACTGCCATGTGTTATGATGTCTACTATGGCTTCAAGCCATTATTTTGACCTTAAGTAGTTATTAAGGAAGTACGCTCTTATATTTTCCTTCCAAAACAAGACTTTAAGCTTTTAAAAGACATGGTGCTCCCGGTTGTCCACAGATGCTTCGACCTGGTAGACACTACATAGTGCTGTACAGTTAACAACACATAAACATGGGTCTCTGTTGCCCTCTCATTCTTCTTGGCTTTTAACCTGAAATTTTCATTTCTGATATCTTTATGAACCTTTTCTTTATTGCTGCATCTTGCCCACGGAAATGGTATGCCTAACAGCCCAGACTCCAGAGCCCAACTGTCATTTTCTAGCTTTGTGGTTCAGTGGCTAATAACATCGTGAGTAATGAATACACACACACACACACACACACACACACACACACACTTAAATAATATCCTTAGACAGTGTCAGTATCATACTAAATGCTATATAAATATTAACTTTCATCATCATTGTTGCCATCATGGTTTCAATTTTTGGGCCTCTGATAGCTACTTCTTTCTCTAGGTCTTATATCTGACTTTCCTTCTTGACCAGTTTCTCACCATTTATATTATGAGATATCTGGCCATCTGTAGTAAAAACTTCACTTGGCTTCACTTGGTTTGGCCCCTGTCAACAAACCATATCTAACCACAGACATTCAATGATAATATATCCATCAGGTATGTCAATTTCTAACTGCCATGGCCTATGACTAGAAGTTGATGCTCTTTGTTTTTTATTTGAATCAATTCTTATCATTATCTAAATTTTAAGAACTTTAGTTTAGTGCACTAATGGAGAAGAGGCATCTAAATATTTATGAAAAAGTTAAAGCCTTTCACCAAGGAATAAAGCTAATTGTCACTTCAAGAAGTTATTGATTATTTAGATGAACATTTTAGATTATTACACAAAAAAAGATAAACATTTTTAGATATGAAATGACCCCAATGTATTTACATTTACTGTACTTGTTTTGGAAATTTTGTTTTGGTTTTAAAAAAAAATGCTACTCCAAAAAATCAGCTAGAGAAGAGTACATTAACTGTTGTACTAAACTAGTTTTCTGTGCACATGCATAAATTTTAATTTTAACATGGAATATATGTTGTATTTTCTGAAACAGAATGGGATTTAATCTAAGCATTAAGCTATGTCTATAATATCTTCTGAATTGCCCCACTGTTGAAATAGAAATGATCAACAGATTCACCTCACGAAAGTCCACTACTATTCACGTCAGTAAGCTCTTTCAAAGTTACACGTTATGCAAGTGAGTCCAGCAAAATAAGACCAAGAAGATTAAAATGTTATTTTAGAAGATAGGAATAAATTGATTTTAAAGTGTATTATATGAAATACGATTTCAGAGAAAAGTGTAAGACAAATAGTGAATATATATATTTTTTATATTACCTATATTAACTTTTAAAAACTACGGAACCTTTTAAAACCTATTCACCTCATTGGTTTCACTAACCCCCCTTTCTGAATAAAATTTTCTATTCTTTATATTTAGAGAGGAGGACAAAGTTATGAACTAGTAAAACACCGTTTGGCAAAATGACTTGTACTGGGTATTTCTTAATCCAAATAGCTTTCCATCTACTTATTACTGCTCCACTTAAAATGGGTAAAATTTTATAAATATGTAATAAGAATTTTTGTTGGTTTGAATTAAAATACAGGTTGCATGGAGTAGGTCAAATTCCCTTTGGCATTGAAAAATGAGGTACAACTGAAAGCACAGACAAATGAATATTAGGGTGTATAATTCATTTTAATATGCCTTGGTCAGATAAAAGCATTGTCTAATATGAGACCCATTCCAGGAGTTACAAGGCCAGATGCTGAATTGCTACTGAGATGCTTTCTGCATAGGCAACTATACAGCCTACCCCAAGATGAGTAAAAACAAGGCTAAATAGAGTAAGAATAAAGGAGGAGGAGGGGAAATGTAAGAAAAGTGCCATTTCTCTACATTAATGTATAAATAATGTACAAAATAACTACTATGATGCAACTGATTTGTATGAGAAATTAAAGCCCCTCTAGAGATTCACCAGTTGTCAAGGAAAATGTTATTCATAGTCTTAGTAGATTTTAAAACTGTAAGAGGCATTAGAGATCAGCTAGTTCAACTTCCATATTATTAAAATGAGAAAAGTAAGGCACCACAAGATACTACATGACTTGAAATCATGGTTAATTCAATTAACTGTAGAACTGATCGGAAACGAGGGTTCATTTTGGCCAAATATTGCCTTTTAATAAATGCAAACACTCAGTGACACTGCAGCAAAACTGGATTAAATGAGTCCTGTTATAATTAAGAATTTCTGACAATGCCTTAACCACAAAACCTTTGAAGTAAAGATAATTACTCCTTACTCCTCTCTAAAAATCTAAATTAAAAGGATCCTCTAAAGTTAAGATTATTTTCCTGGAGGTGATGTAAAAAACACAGGCCATAATTCAGGTTCTTAAAAGGAAATAAAAATACTCTTTTATTACATTTGGATGAGATTTTATTTTTTAGGAATCACTGCTTGGCTGTGAGTAGTTGTTACTTGCTGAATGTTATTCACACTTCCTCCCTCATAGGAAGCACATGTGTAAGAGCCTTAACTTGTGGGATGGGTTGGAACACTTCATTCTAATCCAAGGGCCATAGGTCATTATAAACCACAAATTCTTCCTCCCTAGGGAAGTGTCAAGGGATGTGGTCTTACCCATATCGTTTTTTTCCTACAATCTCCTTTAGTCTAAAATAAAGTTTATGGCACTAATGACCAGATCTAATATATTCTAATATCTCATCTGGAAGTTAACATCGAGAGAAATCTTTTCCAGAATAGCACTGAAGGAATTTCAATTGTCTAGTTATATTAAAACATAATTAAGGAACAAATATTTTAAAGGGCTTACAGGAAGAAAGTTTCACCACAAGATGATTTTGATGACATCGAACAGGGGCTGACAAACTTTTTTTCTGTAAAGGGCCAATGGTAAATATTTTAAGTTATGTGGGCCTGATGGTCTCTCTCAACTACTCAACTCTGCTATCACAGCATGAAACCAGCCAAAGAACAATGTATAAATGAGTGGATGTGGCTGTGTGTTTCAATAAAACTTTATTTACAAAAGCAGGCAGCAAGCCAGATTTGACCCACAAACTGTAGTTTGCAACCCATTCCTTATCTAGAATTTAAACAATTCAAGAGAGTTTGAAATAAAAACAACTGCACTTGCAGATACCTAGGTGATTTGCAGACAATATAAAAATGTTTTTAAATCCTTTTAGATTTTCCTGTTTACCTTTTTTTCTCTATTGCATAAATACTTAGGAAATGTCTAAATTCATTTAAAAATTACACATTTCTGTTAAATAATATGGAAAATTTATGAGAGCTGAAGCTTCTAAACATTAGGTTTTCAATTCCATACTAAATTTGTGAATTCAATATATTTTTATTTTATGAATTAAATATATATAATTTTTTGTGAATTCAATATATTTTTTTTCCTGGGCTTAACAAGATAGATTTTTTTTTTAAACTATCACTTTGAATACTTATAAGAAAGGCATTTTTATTGCTGGAACCAATCCATTATTCATTTGAATTATTTTTCTGGTTGATAATTTAAAAAGTTCTTGTGATATATTGACTAGATACTAATTTTTGGTTATTATTATGATTTGGACTAACTGTATAAGTAACCATATATTCAACTTATATTTATAAAGATCGGTGACATCCTTATTGTTTTTTTAAAAAAACAAAAACTAGCTAAGTGGCAAAGAAACTGGCAAAAGAAAACTTTTATTTTCAGTATAATTCTAATTTTAGTTCTATTATAATCCTAATTCTAGTACTAGTATTCAAAGGGATTGGATATTGATTAAAAACTTGTTGATTGATGATAAACAGAAAAAGCAATGTTATCTTCTAAGGTAATTTGTGATACCATTGTATTTTATATGATGTGGTAAGCAGTAAGTTATTTGAAAAGTTAAGTATTTTTGATTTTTTATTCTGTGTTTATTTGTCTTTTAAAAGTAAAAGCCTGAAGAAAAAAATGCAGGGGAAAAAAAGTATTCATTTTTGTCTTTTAATGAATTTGTTAAGGGTAAAATGATGTCAAAAGAAAGATTGTTAAGGACAAAAGACATGTAAAGACAGGAACTACCACAACATTAGAGTTCTTCCTTCAAAGATTTTAGAAACTTCAAGAGGAGAAGATTACTTCACAGACTGGAATGTAAGCCCACTTGGAAACAAGGTCTATGGGGCTTTTGAGGTGTCTAATGTTGAAATTCTCAAGTTGACTCTCTAGTTAAAAAAAGCTGGAGAGGAGAAAGGAAATTTTTGTTCTGGAAAAGAATTCTTCTCTGATGCAAATAGAAATCCATCTTTCAAAGGAAGAAGTAGAGGTGAGCTGTCCTAGTTTAGTCTCTTGGAAAGAGACAAGAAAATTATGAATTTGCTAAACACATTTCTTTCTTCTAAATATTACTTTATAAGCTTTAAGATGTCTAATACTTTTTGTAAAAAAATTTTCAAACCCAAAGATATTCATAAAATTTAATTTGAAACACTGAAATCGATTTTTGGAAAGAAGAGGAGTGTATAGATCTTAATTTTCAAAATTTATATAAAAAAGAGGTCTAGTAATTAGTTGGTGCTTTCACCAGATATTTTATTAACTGTCACTCTCTCTCTTTTTTAAAATACCTTTTCTGTTTGGAGAGATAGAAACATGCAAATATTAAAAGTACTCCACACTTTTTAAAAAATTTCCAAATTGCAAAGTGAAATTAATAAACTTCCTACTATTGTAGTATACTGATTAAATCAGTTTTAATTTTCTGTGAATCTAGTAACAAAAGTAGAATAAGCTTTCAGACTCACACTGTAAACTTCAGAATGCTAAACACTAATCTAAAAAGCACATGATTAATTAGCAAAAATAATGCTACTTGGAGTTTCTGAGTTTTTTTTTTAATTTTTAATAATGTGAAAATAATAATCATAGCACATATTTATTGAGTTCTGACTAGCTGTTTGATTTTATTATATGTATTAACTCATAACGATTCTGTAAGTTAGATATTAGAATTATTTTTCTAATAATTATAAAGAAACAAGCATAGACTAGTAGAATTTTGGTGCAAATAGAATCTAATGTCATGATTTTGTTATTGTTATTTAATGGGCATCTCTATGTTTGATAACTGGTTTACCTAACTAATACAAATAAATACTAACCCTTTAATATGAATTGTAAGAACACACAGATTAAATGGCAGAGTTCAATTTTCAGTTTCCTTCAAGGGTTAATTTATTTCACACAGGGACCAAGTAACTCCTAACATGCACTTCTTGCTTTCATTTTAAACATTTCTTATGGCAGCCATATGACTCCATTAGATGGGAAAAATATACTTTCAAAATATTTTAAGAAAAACCTTCCATTTTGATCAAGAAAATATTAATATAAAATAATATTATGAACGGGTTTCTTTGCTATATAATATCTTGTCCAAATTTAAAGCTCAAATAAGGACTGGCCACATAGTATTAAGAAAAGATACTAATTAAGGACATATATTGATCTTAAGCAAATTCTTTAGGGATGCATGTGGAAATAAGAGTTATTAGAGAAAATCCTACTTCCAGAAAAGTCAATTGACTATTTCTGGGTCAGAATTTTCTCTTCGGAATGTTAGGCACCTACCAGGTGCTATCCAGAAAAAACTCAAAGAGTTAGAAAAAAACTCAGAAAGACAGTTCAGTGAGCCAGGAATAAAATTTATGAACAGAAGGAATACTTTACAATAGAGGACAGAATTCTAAAAGAGAACCAAACAGTGATTCTGCAGCTGAAGAACACAATAAATGAGATGAAGAATGCATTAGGAAGCACTGGAAATAGAACAGACCACATGGAAGAGTGAATTAGTGAGCTTAAAGATGGAAATTTAAAAATGATTCAGGTGAACTACCATAAGACCCAGCAATTCCACTCTTGGGTATCTATCCAGAGAAACCCAAGATGCTAATTCGAAAAAATATATGCACCCCTATGTTTACTGCAGTACTATTTACAATAGCCAAGACTTGGAAACAACCAAAATGCCCATCGGTAGACGACTGGATTAAGAAACTGTGGTACATTTATACAATGGAGTATTACTCTGCAATAAAGAAGAATGAAATTGTATCATTTGCAATGATATGGATGGACCTAGAGACTATTATGTTAAGTAAAATAAGTCAGTTGGAGAAAGACAAATACAGTATGATCTCACATATGTGGAATCTGAAAAACTGAATGATTGAGCAAAGTAAACAGAAATAGTCTCAGAGATATAGAGGAACAACTGATGGTTGCTAGTTGGGAGGGGGGTGTGGATGAAGGAGAAAGGGAAGGGATCAGACAGCATAAATAGGTAACTACAATATTGCCACATGGATATGAAAGACAGTTTGAAGAATATAATTAATAATGTTGTAAATATTGTGTAGGGTGTCAGATGGTCATATGTCTTGTTAGGGAGACCGCTTCATGGATGGGTTAGAGGCTTGATCACTGCACTGTACACC
>NW_017731896.1:1086713-1104833 GCF_001890085.2 Hipposideros armiger
GAGGGGAAGTGGGGCGGCAGATTGGGGGAGGGGGGTTGTCACCTCGAGGGGTAAAAAGTATAACTATTGCACTGTGTTATACAGCTGAAACCAATTTTAAAGAAATGTTTATTTCACAATAATAAATAAAAAATTATTCAGGTAGAAGACAAGAGGAAACTAAAACTTAAAAAAAAAAAAGAAGAAGCTTTATGAGAACTGTCCAACTCCATTAGAAAAGGCTACATAAGGATAATAGGTATCCCAGAAGGAGAAGAGAGGGAGAAGGGAGCAGAGAGCTTAAAGAAATAATAGCTGAGAGCTTACCAAACCTAGGGAACTGGATATATAAATAAGTCCATGAAGCTAATAGAACACCTAATTATTTCAATACAAAAAGACTTCCAAGCCACATTATACTAATACTGTCAACATCAATGGTAAAGAATTTTAAAGGAAGCCACAAAAAAAGACAGCAGACTACAAAAGAGTCCCATTAGCCTATCAGCACATTTCTCAGCAGACACTCTACAAGCCCAGAGAGAGCAGAATGACATATTAAAAATAATGGAAAATGGAAACTACCAACCAAGAATACTGTACCCAGTAAAGTTATCCTTCAGATATGAATGAGAAATAAAGGCTTTCCAAAACAAACAAAAACTGAAGAGTTCACAACCACTAGACCTGCCTTACAAGAAATGTTTAAAGGAGCTCTTCTAACTGAAATGAAAAGGAAAAAGAAAGTACACAATTTTGAGTAAGATGACAAATAGAATCAGAAAATTGCAAAGCTATCTCAGAATATGGTATAAACATTAAATTATAGCAAAAGATTAAAGGGGAAAATACTAAAAGTAACTACAGCTACTTCAATTCAGTAATGACCTCACAATATAAAAAGGAACAATTTGTGAAACCAAAAACATGTAAGGGAAGGAGGAAAATGACAAAACCTGTATAGACAAATGAAGCTATTGGCAGAAAAAGGACTATTTTACCTATGAGATGTTCTATACAAACCTCTTGGTAACCACACACACACACACAAAAAAAAATCTAGAGGAGAGACAAGAAACATAAAACAAGATAAAACTGAGCAAAACATCATAGAAAACTACAAAACTAAAATGGCACACACACAAAATAAGGAAAGAGAAACAGGGTAGCTATAGAGCAATAAGAAATACAAAAGATAAAATGGCAGTTAGTAAGTCCTCATATATCAAAAATTGCCCTAAGTGTAAATGGTTAGAACTCACCCATAAAATGGCCTAAAGTGGCTGGATGGATTATAAAACAAGAACCCAACTATATGCTGCCTTCAGAAGACTCATCTCAGCTTGAAAGACAAACATAGGCTCAAAGTGAATGATGGAAGATGATCCTCTAAACATATGGCAGCCAAAAGAAAGTGGATGTATCCATATTTATCAAAGAAAGCCAAAAAACATTTAAAAAAATTCAAAGATGGGCATCATATAATGATAAATGGGTCACTCCATCAAGAAGACATAATATTTATTAATATGTATGTACCCAATTTAGGAGTAACAAAATATAAAAAGCAACTATTAGCAGACTAAAAGGGAGAAACTGACAGCAACACAATAATAAGAGGGGCCTTTAACACCCCATTTACATCAATGGATAGATCATCCAAAGTAAAAAAGAAAACCTCAGCCTTAAATGACAAATTAAAAAGAACTTAATAAACATGTATAGAATATTCTATCCAAAAAGTAGCATAATATATAATTTTCTCAAATGCACATAGAACATTCTTAGGATAGACTATATGTTAAAACATAAAACAAGGCTCAATAAATTTGAGAAGGCTAAAATCATATCAAGCATCTTTTCCAATGACAACGATATGAAAACGGAAATCAATTACAAGAAGCAAACTGAAAAAAGAAATCACAAACAGATTAATATTAAACAACATCCTATGGAAAAAAATATTGGTTCAAGGAAGAAATCAAAGCAAATGGAGAGTAAAAAGACAATAGAAAAAATCAATGAAATTAGAACTTTTTTTTAAAAAAAAACAAAAAAGAGAAACAAAATGATAAACTTTTAGCTAGACTCACTAAGAAAAAAAGACAGAAGGCTCAAATAAATAAAAATCAGAAACAAAAGAGAAGTTACAACACATACTAAACAAATACAAAGAATCATAGTTGATTTCTATAAAGAGATGTAAGCAAACAGATTAGGAAAATCTAGAGAAAATGGATAAATTCTTAGAATCATACAAGCTCCCTAGACTGGATTATGAAGAAATAGAAAATTTGAATAGACAAATCTCTAGTAAGGAGATTAACACAGCAATCAAAAGCCTCCAAGGAAACGAAGTCTAGGACCAGTGGCTTCATTGGTGAATTCTACGAAGCAACCAAAGAAGATTTAATACCAATCCTTAAACTCTTCCAAAAAACTGAAGAAAAGGGAATGCTTTCTAAATTCATTTTATGTGGTCAACATTACTCTGATACCAAAACCAGAAAAGGACAACACACAAGAAAAATTACAAGGCATTATCTCTGATGAACACAGATGCAAAAGTTCTTAACAAAATATTAGCAAACTAAATATAACAATACACTAAAAGGAACACTAGGGATTATTCCAGGATGGTTCAACATCCACAAATCAATCAACATGATACACCACATTAACAAAATGAAGAATCAAAATCATATGATCATCTCAGCAGATGCAGAAAAAGCACATGACAAGATCCAATATCCATTTATAATAAAAAAAATCTCAATAAAATGGAATAAGAAGGTAAGTATCTCAAGATAATAAAGGCCATATATGACAAACCAAGAACTAACATCCTATTCAATGGTGAAAAACTGAAAGCTTTTCCTCTAAGATCAGGAAGAAGATGGTGTGCATTCTTGCCACTTCTATTCAAAATAGAATTGCCAGAGCAATCAGGCAAGAAAAAGAAATAAAAGGCATCTGAATTGGAAAGGAAGAAGTGAAAATGCCACTATATATAGATGACATAATTTTATATATAGAAAATCCTAAAGACTCCACCAAGCTATTAAAAATAATAAATGAATATAGTAAAATTGCAGGATACAAAATCAATATACAAAAACCTGTTATGTTTTGGTCTGGCCAAGTGACTCGTTGGTTAAGAGTTGGCTTGGGATACCAGCTCTGAGCAGCAGGGCCGCCGGTTCGGATTCCACATGGGCCAGTGATGCTGTGCCCTCTACAGCTAAGATAGTGTACAATGGCTTGACCTGGGGCTGGGCTGCTGTGAGTCACTGGCGACAGTGTAGACTGTGGTGGAGCTGCAGTGGGCTGCCATAAGCTACTGTGAGTGGTCAGCAGCCAGTATGAGTGGCCGGCAGCCAGCGTGAGCTGCCGTGAGCTGCTGTGAGCGGCTGTCCAACGGCTAGCGACCAATCTTCCTCAAGCCGGGAAAGAGCACAATGATCACAATACCAGCATGGGCCAGTGAAGCGATGTCCTCCACAACTAGACTGAAGAACAAAAGGACAGCAACTTGTCTGTTCCCCTCCCTGATTCCCCAATGCTGTTCCCTCCCCCAATTCTCCAATAAAATCTTTGAAAGAAAAAAAATCTGTTGTGTTTCTATATACTATCAGCTATTAGAAAAAGAAATTTTTCTTAAAAATCCCATTTATAATCGCAACAAAAAGAATAAAATACCTAGGAATAAATTTAACCAAGGAGCTGAAAGATCTGTACACTGAAAACCAAAAGACATTGTTGAAAGAAATTGAAGAGGAACAAATAAATGGAAAGATATTCCATGCTCATGGATTGAAAGAGTTAACAATGTTAAAATGATCTTATTACCTAAAGCAATCTACAGACTCAATGCAATCCCTATTAAAATCCCAATGGCATTTTTACAGAAATAGGACAAAAAAATCCTAAAATTTGTATGGAACCACAAAAAATCCTGAATAGCCAAAGCAATCCTGAGAAAAAAAGAAGAAAGCTGGAGATATCACTCACCTTGATTTCAAACTATACTCCAAAGCTATAGTAACCAAAACAGTATGGAATGGGTAGAGAAACAGACATATAAGTCAGTGGTACAGAATTGAGAGCACAGAAGTAAACCCACACATATATGGACAACTAATTTACGATAAAGGAGCCAAGAATATACAATGAGAAAGAAAATACTCTTCAAAAAATGATGTTGGGACAACTGGACAGCCATATGCTAACGAATAAAACTAGATCACTATCTTATACCATACATACATAATCAAAATGGATTAAAGACATGAACTTAAGTCATGAAACCATAAAATATACAGAAAAAAACATAGGTGGTGACTCTTTGAGATCAGTCTTAGTGATGCTTTTTGTGGATTTGACTCCAACAGCAAGGGAAACAAAAGCAAAAATAAACAAATGAGCCTATATGAAACTAAGAAGCTTCTGCACAGCAAGGAAAAGCATCAACAAAATGAAAAGGCAATCTACCAAATGGGAAAAGATATTTGCAAATCATACATCTGAGAAGGGGTTAATATCCAAACTATACAAAGAACTCATACCATTTAACAACAAAAAAGCAAACAATCTGGGTAGAGAATCTGAATATCTGTTCATTCAGATGGCCAACAGGAACATGAAAAGATGCTCAACATGACTAAATATTTGGGAAATGCAAATCAAAACCATAATCAACTACTGCCTTACACCTGTAAGAATGGCTATCATCAAAAAGATAAAAATTAGAGTGGAGGGGATGCAAAAAAAAAAAAAAAAAGAGAACCCTCATACACTACTTATGGGAATGCAAATTCATACAGCCACTATGGAAATACTATGAAGGTTCCTCAAAAGGTTAAGAATAAACTACCATATGATCCAGCTATTCTACTTCTGGGCAATTATCAGAAGAATATAAAAACACTAATTTGAAAAGATATGTGCACCTCTGTGTGCACTGCAGCAACCTAAGTGGCCATTAATGAATTAATGGATAAAATAGATATGATATGTACAGTTGACTACTGAATAACAAGCTTGAACTTCACATGTGCACTTATATGTGAATTTTTATCAATAAATATTGTAGATATATTTTCTCTTATGATTTTCTTAACATTTTTTCTAGCTTACTGTATTGTAATAATACAGTACATAATACATATAACATACAAAATATGTGTTAATTGACTGTTTATATTATCAGTAAAGGTTCCAGTCAACAGTAGGCTATTAGTAATTAAGGTTTGGGGGATTCAAAAGTTATACAAATTTTCAACTGTGCGGGTTATCAGTGACCCTAGTGCCCACACTGTTGAAAGGTTAAGTGTATATATTATACAATGGGCTACTACTCAGCCATAAAAAACATACAATCTTATCATTTGCATCAACATAGATGGGTCTTGAGGAGATTACGCTAAGTGAAATAAATCAGACAAAGAAAGACATATGACATATGATTTCACTCATGTGGAATAAAAAAAAGAACAAAACAAAAACATGCTCATACTAGAAGACAATGGATTGGTGGTTACTAGAGGGAAGGGAGGATGAAGGGAGGGCGAAATGAGTAAAGGGAGTCAATTGTAATGGTGATGGATGGAAATTGGACTTTTCGGTGGTGAGTACAATGTGGCATATACAGATGTTGAATTATAATGTTGTACACCTGAAACTTACATGCTATAAACCAATGTTACCTCAAAAAGAAAAATATGTAGAACTAGATCCTTTCTTCATGAGTGTAAAGTTAAACTGGAAATAATGTAGGTAATTTCTAGGTGTCTAGCAAGAAATTATTCAGTGTTGCTTTTTTGTTTACAGATGAGATTAATGTCGCTAGATACAACAATTAGAATATATAACTGTATCAGAAAAAATAACCTTAGCTAGATATTCCTAAATTACATGACAAAGGGCATTTTAAATAGTTTTCAATTTCATGTTGTTATGTGGAAGCTGGAAGCGAGTGCTTCAGTTTAGAAGCACACATTAAAACCCTTCAGGAGATACTTACCCTTTTCTGTTCTTTTACATACTCTATCAATTCATCTCTTGTTCTTTTCACTGCCTCTTCCACAGCCTTTTCACTTCGCTTCTGCTCTTCTATTATTGCTGCCTTAACAGTTTCCTGTTTGTGGGAGGAAGGAAAAAGTCAGGGAGGTATGCATCGTAACATTTTGTTCTCATTTTATATAAACTAAAAATCCTCTTCAATGGTTTGAGCTTATTCTGTTCAAAGCATATCTTTAAACAGGAATGAGAACTTACAAAATCTTCTGGAATCTGCTAGAGATTCCAGAGAATTCACTTTTCTACACTGAGGGAAAGGGAAAAGAAATGGAATAAGCCATTTATTGCAGGGAGCGCCCGACAGACTCCAATGGCTTCCTTACCAACCTTTCATTTGATGTTTACATGATTGATCACCTTCCTGTACTCTGCACTATCCACATAAGACTTCCAGCTTGTGTTTATTCTTCCAAGAACACCCTCATGCTTTAGCTGTTTTATTCACGTTTAATTTTCCCATCATACAATAATCAAGTGTGGTCTGGGTAGTAAGATTTACAGCTAGTTTGGTCGTCCTGCCAGGTTAAGATGTTGAGAGCTGGACACCATGAATAAGAGGTAAAAACTCCACCCTGTGTGCTAATATTTGAAAGGAGAAATCTAGGGAGAAAAGTGGTACTCCCCACTTTACTGAACTAGTAATCAGGTACCTAAGAGGTTTCAGAATTTCAGACAAGGAGAAGGGCGGCTAAATTTCTGGAAAAAATAAAAGTAGCACTTCTCAAGTAGTAGTAATATTTTCTGCTAAAATAGTGTTTCATAGATTGAATGAACACCACAAAACAAACTTCTTTAACTTCCATTTATCTATATACTCGTAGGTAGCATCCTTCTTTTGAATAGGCAATCAATTATAAAATGCCTTGAAATTTCTCAGGAGTATTTTTTTTTTCATTTTGTTATTCTTGAGGACGCTTCACTTTGTAGTGTAGATATGATTTTATTTAGTTTTTCCCAATTAATTTTAGATATGTATATATAACCAGAAAAAAGAAATATTAAGAATTTCCTATTCTGAATATATTTACTGTACAAAATCTGAAAATTCAGGAAAATGTGAACACAAAACAATACACACACACACACACACACACACACACACACACACACTTTGGTATAAAGAGGGGGATAGGGTTCAAACTGTATATACTATTTTCTAACTTGTCATTTTTCAGCTAAAATATATTTTGAATATTTTTAAGCCATTATATATTCTTTCATATTATGGTTTATATTCCATTACAGGGGTATATAATAATTTATTTTACCAATCCTTATTCATGAATATTCTGGTTGTTTTTAATAGAATAAAGCAGTGAGGAGCATCCATATATGTACATTTGTAATGAACGTTACATATTTCTTTAAGATCAATTCAAGAAGTAGAATAACTTTGGCTAAGGGATATAATTTTTGAGCTCTCTTATAGCTTTTGACCTTTTGTACAATTTTTTCCCCCATAAGCAGCCCATGAAAATGGCTGTTTTCTTGCATCCATAATTACATTTAGTCTTATCAGATTTTGGAATCTTTGCTTATTTGAGGGAGAAAAACACCTAATTTTATTCTGCATTTAAAAAAGGTTATTATATGATATTCAACATTTTCATAGAAATATTACCAATATACATATTATTTATTAGTTGCTCGATCATGTTCTCTTTCCATTTTAATATTGGTATACTCATAATTTTTTGGATTTCTTCCCTAAGATATAAAATTAAGTCACAAATCTGAAAATTCCTATAATGGTGACTTTGAAAATTATTATTTTCAGTCACATTAAGCTTTAGTTCCAATTATAAAATAATAGAACGCTAAGTTGCTTCCATAATTATTTGAAAAGATTAAAGTTGAAAAACTATAGTAATTTTTAAAAGAAAAAAAATGAGGACAAATAAGATTATTTAAAATAAAAACATCTATTACAATACAATTCCTATTGGTTTCACACTTATTAATTTGGAATTTGAAATTTTTCAGATTTTAGAAGGGCAAACAATATAGCATATACATAAGGCCCCTGAAATACAACACATTAATAGTCCTGCAGTGAAGAATATGAACAGTCACACTAAGTGGGTAAATTAAAGTACAACCATCATATCAGTTCAGGTTACATTCTGTCAACAGACGGAGTTACAAAAATCCTTGGTTTGCAGGGTTTCTGGAATTTTAGAACTGCAGATAAGGATTGTAGACCTGAATCATTTGGATGTAGAAGATAAATCTGTCTCATATTTAACACCAATCAGAATTTCTATCTAGCAAGGGTCATATTGGTAAATTTGACCAGAACTTTTTGGTTGAAGGCAAAAGCATCAATTTAAATAAAGGGATATATCCAGAAAAATCACAAAGAGCTAGCTAATATGTTCTTGAGGCGACATATTTTAGGGATTGAGACTTTATATTATGTGCTCAGTCCACATTTTGGAGAATCTTCCTCTACCAATTTTTGAGCCAACCAAAACCCATTTACAGAAGTTTCCCTTGATTCTCCCCTCCCAGTTGGGAGTTACTGTATTTCCCCATGTATAAGATGCACCCTTTTTCGAAAAATTTGGGGTCTAAAAACTGGGTGTGTCTTATACAGTGGTTGTAGGTTTTCTACTTGCATTTCCCGCGTTTTCACGCTTGTTGTGTTTGTGATCATTGTTTCGCACTTGTTACCAGAATATTATGGTAGGTTACATTTTGCCATGTTCTGCCCAGAAATGGTTCAGAAAAGATTTTCATACAGTGCTGAATTCAAGTGAAAAGTGATCCAGTTTGCAAAAGTGAATGGAAATCGTGTTGCTGAACGTAAGTTTGGTCCTCCCCCAACTTAGAAAACAATCTGAGACTGGCTACGGGAAGAAGAAACCCTACTGAAAACGCCACGGCAGAAGAAGGCCATGAGAGGCAATATATGAAGACAGTGATTCGTCATCAGACACAGATGAGGACAAGCTAACGGTTAGGAGCTTTGACAGTGATGAGGAGTTGTATGGATTTTATGATGACTAAAACTTGAGTTCAATAACTTTATGTAATACATTTTTTTTCATAATTAAGGTACGTCTTATACATGGGAGCGTCTTATACATGGTGAAATATGGTAGATGACAGTCAAGGTTCTGAAGTTCACGCTAAAAAGTTTACTTATCAATAAACAAATGCCTTTGAATACGATACAAAAGAAAGGTTTAAGTCTTCCATTTTCCAATCAAACAAAATTCTGAATTAGTTGGAAATGATTAATGAATTTTGTGTGCATGTATACAAGTGCCTGTGAATATCTGCCTATATGTTTTATTGAGTTCCACAAATGAACTATACGTCCCTATGAGTCATGAGAATTAGTCCAAAATAAAATAAAATAAATCTCACAAGGAATGAAGGTTTGTCACAATGAGCATATTCAAACAGGCAATTCTGAAAGATTATTTTCTAGAATACTGTAGCAATGGACACAAAATAAGAGCATGGTATATTCTCTGAGGGTCAGTTTCTCACCCTTGGCTCTGTTGGCAATTCTTTGCTAGGGGTGGAGATGAGGTGTCGTGTGATAAAGAACACACCTGGCGTCTATGCACTAGATCACCTCCAGGTGAGAACCGCTGCTCTAAGTAACAGTTCAGAGTGAAAAACAACCATTTTCATATATTTTATGGTTTGTTAAAATACATCAGTTACATTTCTCATCACATTTTAAATATTCTTTATCTAAGAATATATGCAAGAAATCATATCCAAATTATTATATAACTAGTTTTTATGTGTGGAAGAAAGATATATATATATATATTTTTTTTTTAAATGAATGACTGGAATCATTTTCTATACTGTTATAATTAAATAAGTCATGATGAATGTTATTAGGGCTAAAAGCTTATGCGACATATTTGTACATGATTTTAGGATTTCTCTTTATTGCTTAAAAGTATAGTTATGCTTTGGTACCCATTACATCTACCATACATATCAGTAATCACAGGATCATGAACTAACAAATGCTCATTGGTTGTTTATTCTTTATCAGCGCAATTTAGTTAAGGATTGCAAACACAGTTATTTATGGAACAAATCTGAGTAATCAACTCAATTCTGGTCTGGGGGCTGTAAGTCATTGTATCAAAAATTTTCTGAGGCAACTGTGCTTTAATTATTTTTGTTTCTATACACAGTGTATGCATATTATCTAATTACGCATTATTTTAAAAGTTTCACGTGGTTTTGGAAATACACTTTAGATAATGAGCGTTTGAATCCTAAGTAAAGTCAAGCTGCTTTATACACTTCCTATGCATCAACAGTCAAAGAAAAAAAGTGCAACATCCATTACTATTCAAATTTATGAGCTCAAACTACAGTTCCACCAGTGCTTTACATATAGTGATGCAAGTACAAATAAAATTTCCATATTTCAAAGTCTATTTACTGTGCAACTGAGATGCTTTCATGTAACCTTTAACTGGAAGTAATTAATCTGCACTGTAATCACATGCTAAGTGGAAAACATTAACAGAACCTAATTCTGAAAATGCTTCTCAAGTGATAACTATGCTAATTAAAATCATATGCTCACTGATGTCAAACTTTGGCAGCACCTGTGTGAAAGACATTTTTAAAGGTGTAATACTATGCAGAATCTCATTCACATCAGCATAAATAGAGTATTTGCTACCATTTTTGATGATAGGGAAACCTAACTTTGAACCACAAATAAGCAAAATGTTATCCTCCCCAAAGCGAATTCTATCGTTCTCACTAGATCTATATCATACAAAAATTATTCTTATTACTGTATTTTGAATTTCATCCATAAAAATACTTGCAAAGATCTGTGGTTTTTTTTCTTCTTGTTATGTAAGCACCTACATAATATTCTCAAATAAGCCTCTTTGCCCATTTAGTCTAAAATATCTACTATCAGGCCTTTATAGAAAAAGCTTGCCAATCCCTGATTTAGGTCATGATTCTGTAAGTTGGCCATCTGGGCTGGGCTCAGCTGGACATTTCTTTTGATCTTGGCAGGGCTCTCATGTATCTGCTATCAACTGCTGGGGCTGATGTCGCTGCTACCACTAGAATGGTCTTAGGTAGGAAGGCTTCCTGTGGTCTCCAATTCTCCGGCAGACTAGCTCAGGATTTTTCATATAACTGCTGGACAGAGTTGCAAAAAAAGAGCAAAAGCATGTAAGGTCTCTTAAGGCTTGAGCTCAGAAATGATACAATGTTACTGAAGCCACATTATATTGGCCTGAACAAATGCATATTATAAATTGATTCCCAAATTTGATTTGTCTAAACAGCTATTCAATATGTTCAAAGATAGCAAACACTTTATATTTATCGTCTTGGATACATATCTCCAAATTAGATTGGTTGTTCTCCAGGTCTGTTACATAGCTGTCTATTTTGGTATCTCCCTCAGGCACATTTCTGGGGATTCACTACATTTCTCTTGAATGTATCTCCAGCTTTCTAGATACCACTGGATTCTTCTTTCTTAGTTTACTCTTGTTTTGACAGAGCACCCCCCTCCAGGAGATTCCTGAGAAAAGGCACATGGAAAATAAAGTTTTAGTATCTCCTTTGTCTGAAAAATGCCTTTATTCTACTCTCCCACTTAATATATAGTTTTGCTGAGTGCAGGTTTCTAGCTTGGAAATTTATGTAGTTTTAAAGGTTGTTGAGAAGTCTGTGTTCTGATTCCTCATCATTTGCAGAATATTTTAAGAACTTTTATGCATTTTCTTTAGCCCTGGTTCTCAAAATATTCCTGACAAACTTAGTTACAGGCCTATCTAGAAACTCATGTCCTTCAATTCTGGGAGATTTTTACTTTGATGATGATGATGATGATGATGATAATAATAATAATAATAATAATAATTTCCTGCATTCTATTTTCTATTTTTTATTTCTCAAAATCCTATGATTTAGCTAATGAGTCTCCTGAGTTGACTGCCTAATTTTCTGGTCTTTTCACTCCTGTTTTCCATTTCTTTGCATTTTTACAATCTTTTCTCTGGAAGGCTTCTATAACTTCAGCTTCTGACTCCTGTTTTTGTTTTAAACTTTCTACTATACTTTAAATTTCTAATCTTTTCATTTGCCTTAAAAAATAGAATCCTCTTCCTGTTTCACAGATGCAAAATCTTCTCTTAGCTCAGGAAATAACTTTTTTTTAACTTTTCATGTCTCACAGCATCTGTTTTATTCTCTGCTTTTCATGAGAAATTGACTGTTCATACTTGACTGTTTACTCATGTTTACAGAGTAGAGCCCTAAAATGCTGATTAGCAACTCTGCTTGCAGTTGTGGTTTATGGGCTGTTATCTTAATAGCAGAGTAATGTGGCTGGGTTTGTTTCCTTGGGGCAATTCCTGATACCAATATATTTAGGTCTTTTATCTTGAGATGTCTAGATTCCTCAGAAAAGAAATCTTCCAACTTCCTGTCTGGTTGTCAGCATTCTGAAAGCTGGGATAGGAAAAATAGCTATGGTTCTCAATACACAGCACACAACTTTTCACCTTGCTCTCCTCCAACCCCATTTCATTATAGCACCTCTGCCTTCAAGTGTGCTTATTTATCCTTGGTCCAGAGACCCTGCTTTTTATTTTTTCCCAGAGAACTAACCCGTTTTCTGCCAGGACTAAAAAAAATGAGTAGGGATCTAACTGCTTATTAAACAGACTTTCAAAATGTTCTCGTACTTGAAGCTTCATCTTCATTCCCACTTCCAGGGGTGTCTGTCTGGTGCCATCGACTAGTAAGGTTTTGGAGTTTCTACAATGCATGCCGGTATTCTCAGTGGTCTCCACTTCTAGCTATGTGCTCCATTTCAGCTGAGTTTTATTTCAGTGAGGTTTTAGAAGGGAGTAGATAAAAAGGAATACTCTATCTGTTCTTTTAAACTAGATATGTGTTAGAAAAAATATATGAAACATTTTTGTTTTGAAACAATTTTAGATTTATAGGAAACTTGCAAAGATAGTGTAAGAGTTTTTTACATACCTTTAATATAGCTCTTCCTAATAGTAAAACTAAGGTTTTTACATAATTATGGTACATTTACCAAGCTAAGAAATTAACTAATATTAAAAAGATTAGAGATTTTGTTTTTTTTTATAAGGTATCCCTGAATTTTTTTTTTCTGTTCCAGCTTAATGTTGGTTGTTGCTGTTCTGTTCCAGAATTAATCCAGGGTAAGACATTGTATTCAGACATCATATCTCATTCGTCTCTTTTAATCTGTGACAGTTTTCCAGTCTTTTCTTATTATGACATTGACACTTTTGAAGAGTGCTTTTCAGGTATTTAAAAAAATTTGAATCTGTCTGTTTTTTCTCATGATTAGACTGGGGTTATGGAGTTTGGGGAGAATACCAGAGATGAAGCGTGCTTCTCATTATATGTGATCAGGGGGTATGTGGCATGAAACAATTTATCACTGGTGATGTTAACCTTGATCATTTGGTTAAACTAGTATCTGCCAGGTTTCTCTAGTGCAAAGTTAACATAGTTTCCCTTTCTATAATCTATTAATTTGAAATGAAAAACTAAGTCTAGTCAACACTCATGGGGATGTGAATTAAGTTGCCATCAACTGGAGAGGGGAGTATCTACATTTATTATTTTTTTACAGAGACATATAGTATTTTTAAACTATAGATACAGTTTATTCTATAGTTATAGAACTATCCAGCGTTTCTAATTCTTCTTGCATCAGTTTGGGATTTATATTTTTCTTAGTAATCTTTCATTTCATCCAAGCTTTACAATTGATTGGTATTATTTATCTGCTTATACTTAAATTGGTACTTTGTTGTGGATAGGAATAATGATATCATTGCACAAAGAGTTTAGTAAAAATCTGTAGAAATGTGGTAAAACAACTTATACTGAAACTTGTAAAACACAGATATTAATATATCTGTGGGATATAATGGTCCTCAACCACACCTGCTTAGATAAATGTATAAAAATACAAAGCTGATAATATAGAGAAAGAACAAAAATACTGAAATATTCTGTTTTCCATAAATATGTGAATAACTTTTTACTTGAAAATAAAATTAGCAATAAATTAAATAACTAAAGAACTCTAAAGCACTTAAATCTTGCCAGGTTGGTAAAATGTATTACTTTTGTTTATTCACTATTACTCAGAATAGAATCACACTAAAAGTGGTCAATTATTTGTTGTTCACCCCAGATACCGGGTTACATGAGTTTTATCAGTCAATAAGATTTAACGCATTAGAGACACATATTTGATTTCATATCCTATTTCCAGTAACCAGGTTCAGTCTTCTTCCCTTCAAAATGTTTGTCTTTTCTTCGCTATCTCAACTGCCATCACTTGGGCTAGGTTGCCCACTTTTTGCATGTCAAGTATTCCAGCCACTTCCAGGGAGTAGTCTTGACTTCAGAGTCTCCCCTGCTTCAATGCATCACATGTCAGGCTGTCAAGGTAACCGTTCATAAATGGCATTTAGCCCTTGTCACTCTTGTGCCAATTGAGTCTTCAGGGCATTCTATTTCTGGTAATAATAAATGTGAGTTCAACCACGTAACTTCAGAGTTCTCATCATCTGTTTAAGCATATCAACTCCATCTTTGTTTTATTCTACTTTCCCAAGAAACATTTTCAATTCCTGTCAAATTGATATCCACCACCTACTATGCTTATTCCCTCCGTTGTTTTCAAATGCCTCAACCGGCTGTGCTTTGTCATCTTCTGCCTCGCAGTAGGGCAATTCATGGATCTGACGTATTCCCTCATTCACTGTAAAATCCTGAGGACAAAGGCTAAGTCTCACTCGTGTTTGTGACCTCTGTAGAAACTATGGTTTTGTCACGTGCATGGTAAGTATTCAATCTGCAGTTCCCTGGACATGTCATGCTTTCTCAGCTTGGAATGGTTTTCCCTTATCCTTCTCTTATGATAAGCGAGCCTGCTCCTCCTTCTGCATAATTCAATTTAAGTGTCATCATCCCTAGAAGCCTTCCCTGAAATGTACCAGATCTCCCACATCTCCTCATGGTGGGGGTGAACCTAGCACCACTTGTATCTGCTCAAAGAGCACCCTACATCTTATCTCTGAAAGCACTCCATAACTCAGAATTGAAATAACTGCTTTTCTTGTCCATCTTACCAAGTTGAGATCCCTTTGAAGTCAGGGATTATATTTATCACAGTTCATATTCTTTACAACTAGAACTCAATATGGTATCTGGTACACGGTGTAGATGCATAATTCATCTTCAGTGCATGAGTGAATTTATTTCCTCAATTCAAAGAAAATCTACTTAAGAGTAGGGATTATGTCTTATATTTCTTGTGTACCCCAGAGCACCAGATAAGGTGGGTACTGGGCTAAAGCTTCCCAAACTTTCTCAGCTAAAGCTTCCCAGCTTTCTCAGTTCACGGCTCCATTGCTGCCTCAGGAATTTTTTCATGATGCCCTCTCTAAGCCAAAAGAAATACCTAATCATTCCATTGATTAGTTAATTGGGTCATAAAACTTAGTAACTATTTCCAAAGATGATATGCAAAAATTGAAAGAAACATACTTTTATTTCATCCTTAACCATAGTTACTTATTCATGAGAATGCTGTCCACACTAGGCATGCACAGCTCTTTAAATCTTTGCCTTACTGGACAATAATACTCTGATTTCCTGTTCCACATTGATATTTGCATGGTATTTGCTTTTTATCACAGCAACCCCTAAACCAAACCCAGCTTCACTAAGATATGACATTATAAAGGAACACAAGACAAATCAGAATGGAAAAACTCGTAGTTTACCTGGTTTCCAAAAGACTTCAAGTCCCTCTGTGTTGCCCTCTCATATTTAAAATACCCTGCAGCACCCCTGTGAGTTCACTGCAGTACCCCAGGCCACCTGATGCAGGTTGGAAACCACAGCCTTAGGTAATCATCCATTCACTCACTGCTTAGTATGCATGTACTGTGCTAGGTGTTCAAATTACCAAGGTGATTAGGATGGTGGTAATAATAATAGTACCAACAACAGCTGTGGGCATCTCAGCAACAATATATACTACGTTTCAGGCACTATGCTAAGTTAAAGATTCTGCCAACTGACAGATTTGTATGAAAGAAACAGCAGAGTTAAGCAGAATATGATATAAAAAGTACTAAAGTAAAAATATATAAGCAATGATATTTGGTGTTTAAAGTTAAATAGTTATGTGTATTTTTCTTTAATCCTCAGAACCATTTTGAGAGGTAGGTATATCCTGAGGTTTAAGGCAGACCGGCTACTTAATTAATGTTATATGTTTAAAAGTGTCAATGTAAGTATTTTAAATGTATTTAAAAAGGATTTTACAGTAATTATTTATAAAAACAAATGTTCAATAATTAAACTGTAAGAATGGTCAATATTTGGAATGTCAGTAACTGGGTTAATATCGGTGGAGTCAGATATTGCCAGGTACCTACAATGACACAGGAATAGAGACAGAGATCCTTAGAGCAAAAAGTGACAGCAGAAATTATATTCTTAATACATACATTCTTCAGTGTCCCACCCAATCCATTATTCACAATCCTGGATAAAAGTGACACACTTTTATTTTTCTAAGGTAACTTGTGATTTGGTAGCTCCATATTGCACTGAGCTAAAAATTTTCATCTACTTTTTCTAATCTGTCCTTCTTCCGCTAGACAGAAAAAATATCCTTTTGTGGCAGCCTTTTAAATACATGAAGAATATTGCCATGTCTTTATTTTTCTCTTCTTGAGCTAAATACTCCTACTCCTTCCACAGTATGTGACAAGGTTCCCTGCCTTGTCACTGGCTTGACCACAACATCAACTATTATAATATTTGCATGATATTTTATAGTCTCTAAAGCTATTTCCCAATTCTTAGGTTTTCTTCATTTTCAAAAATATGTTTCCAAGGGTCTTACAACTCTGTAAAGCAGCGATTATTAATCCCATCTTATGGATCTGGAAATGGAGTCTCACATGTTTTACAAACTTAGTCAAGTTTACATGAGTGACAAGTTAGGACTCAAATCTAAGCCCGGGTTACTTTTTAGCACATTTATTTGGCAATCAGTTAAAAGTCTTTTGATTACAGTAACAAAAATTCAGCACAAAATGACTTACAAAATAATTTACAGAGTCGTAAAAGAAGAGTAGGCTTCATTTGTATTCAAATAATGTGATCAGGAGGCAAATTTCTCCCTTTTCAGTTTTTAGCTTTACCTTTGGTGTTGGCTCCATGTTTACAAAAGCTCTACAAGCATCATCCCAAGATGGAAGTAACAGTTCCAAGGATTTTCTCATTTTCTTACAGTGAATGAGAGTGTTTATATGCCCGAATCCCAAAATGGTGTCTTACAGGCTTGACTCAGAAAATATGTTAATTCTTGGAACCTGCTAACATGAGGATGGGATATAATCATTAACCTAAGAAAATAAGGTCTTATGACCAGATTAGAAAGTGGGTTAAATGTTACCTAAACCACATGGCTAAGAAATAAAATGGATCATTTTGGGAAGAGAGGAATAGATGCCGAGGAGGCACCAATAAATGTCTAAAATTGTCCCATTCTCATTTGAAAATGTTCCTCTTAAAACATGGTATACGGAAGCGAATGTGATGCTTCCATCTGGCCAGTGAGAGGCTGTACTGCTTTATTGTGACCTAAAGATTCTACCTGGACTCATGAAGCCACTCATTGCCTTAGAGCAAATCTACACCAGTTGTTCAAAGTAAACATTTTTCTGAAGCTGAAAGTAATTATCCTTGTTACTCCCAGATTAGTCCCTAAGTATTTCATTGAAAAACAATAATAATAAGAATCATCTCAGTTTGGCACCCAACAGAAAATCTGATGAATACTTTTTTAAAGGGATCATAACACAAAGCGCTATTTTTGGTGACCCAACTTTTGTTAAAATGTTACATTTTAAAGCAACCAAGGGCCGGCAGAGTGGCTCAGTTGGTTAAGAGCTTGCTCAAGAGTTTGAGCTCTGAGCAACAGCGGTTCGAGTCCAGCCCGAGCTGAGCAGCCGCTGAGCT
>NW_017731896.1:1104886-1139563 GCF_001890085.2 Hipposideros armiger
GTTTTGTGAAAAAAAAAAAAAAAAAAAAAAAAGCAACCAAAAGAGCCAAATTGTGTTGTCAAGTCCATTTTTTAAATATTAATGTCTCATTAAAAAAGTGCTGATCCTGCACCATTTTATAATCTATTGAGATTTGTTCAAGACCTAGCTCCTACTTTAAGGTGCATATAATCTAGTGGAGAAGACACACACAGATCCCTTTTCTATAATATGGCTCGGCTGTCGTACAGTTATGTACTGAATGCCAAAGAAGAAAGAACACTTGCTTTAATCTGAGAAGCGGAAAAGAAGTTTTTTGGATTAAAACAAAAAGCTAAATTATTAAATGAGTGGGTTTTGTAAATTAGGAAACCAGTGCCATCCTAGGCTACAGGCACAGTAGGACTAAAAACCCAATACCATAAAATCGCATGTTCCAACAGTTTGGGACTGAAAACATGAAATGTGAAGCAGCAGGGTGGCAGATGAGCTGGAGAGGTAGTGACCAGGTCACTGAGAGATTTTTTTCATCCTCTGAAACAGTTATAGTTTAGGCTAAGTGGCTTGAACGTTATCCTATAGGTTACAGGGCAGCACTGAAGAATTTAAGCGGGAGAATGACATTCATTTTTTATTCCAAATTGAAAGGGAAAAAAACTGGAAGCAAAGCAGTTGATGTAGGAGGACACGGTAAGCAATAAGAACCGTAATTACGACAATCAATGGGTAGGAAGGGGGTGTGTATAAGTTTAGGGATTATTTAATGGGAAAGTGTTAATGATTTGAAAGGCATGAAAATGGGCATGAGGGTGGGAGAGTCTAAGAGAAATTCTCGTTCTCTGGGTTGGATAACTTGACAGATGGTTATCTCATTGAACAAAACAGGAAATATAACAGAAGGAAAAGGTCTCAAGAAATGAGAAGGTAAGTCGATGTACTATTTGTTCACTTGTCCCTAGATACAATACTTCTGACAGTGAAAATGTAATTAAGATTCTACCTATAGTTAAGTAGGTTACTCCCGAAATTTTGTAAATAAAAATTTAAAAATAAATTAATGAATCAAAACCAAACAAGTCAATTCAGAAAAATTTTCAATGTTGTAAAACTATCTGACCTGCTAAGCTAAAACAGAAATGCTATTTCCTTTTTTTAAAAGAGGGGTCAGGTGGCAATGTTAAATTTCTTAAAGAAAATTTAACCACTGATTGTAACGTCTGTGGCTTTTGGGGCAAACATAACCCCAAATTACAGGGGCTGTGGTTATAAACTATTATGCAGAGCTTCCAACGTCAGACAGAGTTTAAGTGTCTGTACGCACTGGAGTCCTTTTACAGGACTTTGCTAGAACAGCAAAATTAATGACTCGCTTTTTATTGCCCGCGTTGGTGTCAATAACAAATGTACTTTCTTTAACAAAGATTTTCAAGGGATACAGAATTAATCTAATATGAAAATCAAACAAGCCAGAGTTAAACTTTCCATTTATTTAAAAAAAATAAAAGGTACCAATCTACAACCAGCATTATGACTTTGTCTTAATTTATGACCAAGGCCAAACAATCTGAAATACAACTGTAAGTGTGAAATACAACTGTAAGTTGAGAAAATCTCTGAAATAATCATCTTTCGGAGAAAAGTGTGCTACAATCCTGAGGTATTTTGTTTTCTTTCATAGTTTACCATTTATGTCCTCAGTTAATGACGGTGTTATCACAGAGAAAATCTAGAGGTAAGTGATAAAGCAGAAGCTGTTTTTTCCCCTTACATGTCTCAGGAGTCATTTTAGTTGCTTAAGTTTACACTGATTGGTTTTTGCTTTGCCACACTCTAGCCTTTCCTAATTTCTAGTGTGACTTAGTGGCCAAAGATGCTAACTGCTGTTAATTACAAGTTTTATTTTCAGAACTGTTTTTATTAAAGAAACATTTGAGTGCTGTGAAGTGGCCTAAGTCTTAGAATTAAAAATACCGCTTTTATACAGTCAATCCCTTCAGTCAGTACTCAATCAATGTGTAGTTACCTGGCCAGCAGCTCTTCAGGCTCCACGGATCCCAACTAGCTGCCAAAGAACCAGAGGACACGATGAGAAGTTGGCCTCTGAAACTAAACAGGAGGTGGCAGAAGCTACTGTTTGTTCATACCAGTGACCCTGAGCTTTCCAGAAGATATAGATGAAACCCTGGCCACTCAATCCTGGGTATGAGCGCGATACAGAAAACGCCAATAACTTTAACACCTTCCCAGTTTCATCTGAAATACAACTGTAAGTGTGAAACTGTTTGCACTACTACATAGTTAATTTTTCATGCCATATTTTTTTTATGTAGAAGATGGCTACATTCCATAAAACAATGTTATGTAGAATCCTGTTGAGAAAATTTTTCTTTTTAATATATTTGCCTTTAAAGATTATCTATCTGCTTGTCAATCCCAAATTTTGATCTCCAGCCCTGACGACTCACCTGAACTCCAGACCCATATTTCTAACAGCCTATTCAACATTTCCTCTATCTAGGATTATGAATAGATTCCTCAACTTTAATATATACAAATTGGATTGTTTAACCCCATGGAACTCAACTCTTCCTCACCATAGTAAATGAAGTCACCATCTGAAATCACCACCTATCCAATAATTTATTCTGGTAGGCATTTGTTTTTGTTTTGTTTTTAAATCAGCTTTATTAAAATATTATTTGCATTAATAAAATTCATCAATATAGAATATATAATTTAAGTTCCGTCAAATGTAATCGACACCATAATTACAATTAAAATATTTCCATCACCCTCAAAAAGTCTCCCCAACCCTTCCCAGCCAACAACTGATTTCTTTCCTTTCAAATTAGTTTTTCATTCTCCAGAATTTCATATCACTAGAATCATGTAGCATGAGAATCTTTTGAGTCTGACTTCCTTCCCAACTTCCTTATCAAAACAAGTCCCCTACCCCCAATTCTCAGCTAAACACATAACCCTGATTTTTATCTTCATAGCTTAGTTATACCACTATATGGAATTACCTTACTTATTAAAGGTATTTTTCAACTTGAATATAAGCTTGATGAGTGCCCAGGCACCTTGTCTAACTTGTTCGATGCTATTAATATATACCCATATCTTCCAACAGTGCCATCATATGGTAGAAACTTAATAAATATTAATGGATAAATAAATTAAAATAACCCCTTCAGGTTTCTCCTATTGAAATTATCTTACATTAAAAGACCAATAAGATTCATCTGTACTATATTCTAACATGAGCACATTGGTGGGGAGAATAGGGCAGTGACAAGTTGCAAGGCCTCTGGAGTAAAGCTGCCTGATTTTTAATCTGAACTTGTTACCACTTCCAAGGAGTTATTATGGCCTTGGGCAAGTTACATAATCTTCCTAAGCTTTAATTTCCGCTACTGTAAAAGTGAGGATAATAATAGTTTCTGCCTCATAAGATGGTTGTGAAGATTAAATGAGATCAAACATGTAAAATAATTAGAAAAGTGCCTGGTACTTAGAAATGAATTAATGATAGGCAATGTTGTTATAATTATTGCCATCCCTACCATCCCTGCCATCACCATCACCACCACCATCACCACTACTATTATCTTACTATTTTCTATAGCCAAAGTTGAAGAAAAAAAATCCATAAAAATAGTTTTTTAGCTAATAGCCTAAAATATTTGCTTAGAATAAAGCCAAGTAAATGAAACTTGAACATGGAGAACTATTCTTATTTTCCTTATTGTTATAAGTGATGACAACACTCTGTCAACTTTTTTAATGTCTGATATTCCAGGTATTTTCCTAAAAGGAATACAAGGATGTTATAATTCTGAAACTCACAGTTAAAATCCTCAAGGTTATTATGAACAAGTTCAAGAGGCAGTATTTGAAATTGCCATCACTAGTAGCCCAGGGGTAAAGTCTATTTACAAATTATATTTCTGGTCCTGCAATTTAGGTAAATTAACTTCGTAGAGTTTTTATAAAGCAATCTGTAATATTTCATTGCTTTTTCCAATTTGCTTTTCTAAAGAATGTAATTAATCGGGCCGGCCAAGTGGCGCGATGGTTGAGAACTTGCTTGGGATGCCAGAGGGCCCCGGTTCGGATCCCACATGTGAGGGCCAGTGACACTGCCCTCCACAGCTAAGATGCTGAACAACAGCTCAACCTGGAGCTGGGCTGCCATGAGTCGCCGGCGATGGCGTGGGCTGCAGTCTCTGTGGCAGTGGGTTGCCATGGGCTACCGTGTGTGGCCAGCAGCCAGCGTGAGCGGCCAGCAGCCGCAGTGAGCGGCCGTCCAGAAGCCGGCGACTGATCTGCCTCGCCAGAGAAGAGCGCAATGATGGTGCCAACTTGGGCCAGTGAAGCAACGTCCTCCACAACTAGATTGAAGAACAAAACGACAGCAACTTGTCTGTTCCCCGTTCCCCAATTCCCCAGCACTGTTCCCATCCCCCAATTCCCCAAAAAAAATCTTAAAAAAAAAAAAAAGAATGTAATTAATCAATGAAAAGTGATGTCTATAAATTGATGATCCGCTAAAATGCCAGTATTAAAATATTAATGCAGTGTTTCCCAAATTTGGGGGTTGATGTGAGTTTTCTTCCTATCAAAGGTATCCCTCTAGAAAAAAATCATACATAGACCAAATCTAAGAATATACATATTGTGATTTAGTCTGTAATAAGCATATTCTTTAAGATAATCAACATATCTACCTAACTCCTCATCTACCTACCTATTTATCTATTATAATATATTTTTTTTATAATCCATATAGAGATTATATCAGGTAGAAACTTATCAAGACTAAGATTGAGGATCATTTTCTCCAAGTGTGAGGAAAACAAAATTAGTAATTTCCTAAAGATGACAGCTTCATAAAATTTTGTGCTCAGGATCAGTTTTCGTTGTTTTGGTTTTTTGTTTCTCTTTGAATACTATTAGCAAAAGCCTTCAGTCAAGGAATGAAGACAAGGTTGATTAAACTTTACATACTGATATGCCCACATGCTTTGACCTTATTTTAGGCAGACTAGTCACAGGTAGCAAATTTTACTACTGGTGAAAGATTCCAGGGCCAGTGGGCAGGAAATTATGGCTACCTTACAATAACAAATCTGAGTAAGGGAAGGCTCTATCATCAATGTTCTTCCTAAAAGAACTTGGTATGTGAAAGGCATACCAAGTTCCAGCCTTCATAGATCCAAGGGTGAGAACAACGCCTAAAAACAAGCTAGGTATTAGAGAGGGTTTTAAAGACCACAGCCACATGTAGCAATTTCATTCAGACATGCTCAAGTAAGTCCCAAACCATGTGCACTTTTCACCAAGAAACATCACCATTAAAATTTAAAACTAACAAAGAATTCAAAATACTATATTTTCCATCTCATTTGTATTTTCTTCTTCTTTGTGTTATAATAAATGCCGGATTCCAAATTCTGCCTTCAAGATGAGACCTCTAATACTGGTGTATTATGTAATCAACACCAACACTCTTGTTTTAGAAAACCGAAGAAGCTAGTCCAATAGAAGAAAATAAACAAAAATGTTTTAAAAGCACCAAAGGTCTTATTTGGCTTTAATCTGTTTATAGTCTTTAGTCTTTGTCTATTAAGTCCTACAGCAGTGTAGTTTCTATTGATCATTTTTCTTGTGTATGAGCAAACCTTGCTGTTTCTTTGCATATCTCATAATTTTGTGTTGTTGATAAAAACTGGACATTTGAAATAATGTAATCAAGCAACTCTAGAAATCAGATATCCTCCATCCCCTAAGAATAATTGTTCTTGTTGCTATTTGTTTAGGAAATTTCATTTAGTCATTTTTCTATATTGATTCTGCAAAGTCTATTTTCCTTGTAAGACGTGGCCACTGAAGCCTCTGCTGGGTTAGCCCAGGAATCAGCTAAAGATTAGAAAGAGATTTCCTTGAAAACCCTGAGCCAGTTAGTGTGATCATTTGCCAAAGGCCTTTATGTATTGGGGCGCACTTTCAACACTGACAGCTTCCAGCTCTACCTTAGCCTTCACTTTGTGCTTGCACAGAACCAAAGTGAGCCAGAGGTGAGAGAGTGGGGCCTCCGCAGGTCCTTCCTGGGTGTGTGTGCAAATTTGTGCATCCGTGTGACCTCCAAGAACTCCAGGAATATTTTTAAAAATCAGAGCTTTCAAAAGTCATCTATGGCAATCACATGTCCCAGATTTCTCTTTTAAATGTTTTGGCCAGCCTCTTGTTTGCACCAACTTGTATGTTTGCCCTAAGCAGCTGAAAAGTTAAAACAATTGTCACTTATTCTTTCTGACAAACATGCTGGCTTTTCCCACTAAGCAAGCTCTGAGTCAGGTCAAATATCAACAAGCCCTTTCAATGGGGGCTTCCCAAGGAAGTGCCAAATAGTAACAATTCTCTGTAGGGTTTTTGTGGTGCACCAAACCTGGGCTGCCCCCACCAGTACATTGCTGGTTTTCACAGCTACCTTGGTTGTGAGGCAACCAGTTTTTAGAGCAACCACAGAGCTGAGGAGAAGGGATTGGAAATGAGGCAAGTTAAAACTCTACAAAGCTTGTTGTTCTTACTGAAATTTAACTATTTTTCTTGAATAAATTCTCTGTGCGCTGTTGAAGCCCTTGGCTAATATCCAGAGCTCTGAAAAAGCTGGTTTGACGATCTTTGCTAGTGTTCGCGTTGCTGTTATGGAGAAGCTAACAGGCAGAGCTGCTCAGTCTGCCATTCGACGTCCCACCGGTGTCTGCCTCTCCAAGAGTATCAATATTTTCCCAGTTTCTTTTCAGTACATTACATTTACAGATTTAAATAGTTAATCTATTTGAAATTCATTCTCTGTCTCTCTCTTTCTTTCTCTCTCTCTCTCTCTGCGTCTATCTCTATCTCTATCTCTTGCTCATTCCCATTCTCTACCTTCTTCCTCCTTCCCCCCAAATATGCAACCATTTGTAAGGGAAAAAAACAAAATGTATTTATTTATTCATGACATGATTGGATTATCTTCACAGTACTCTGAAACTATAAAAAACAAATTTTAAAGTATATCATATACTGTAGTGTTTGATACAGGTAAGAATGTTTCTGACAGATTGCCAGGGAAGGGTGTTCTTTAAGATACATATTTTTCTGTTTGGATGGTGAATATGTGCTGATTTACGCATGTCATCTTGCCCAATTTAACGGTGATGAATAGCCCACATCTATTTGAGGTTAAAGGAGTGGTCTGTGATCACAAAATCGTTTTAAGCAAACTCTCCCAAATCAGGACTTATTAATGATCTTGACCTTACTGGCATGGAATACTAATCAACTGAACTGACAGAAAATTAAGCATATTATATACAATAGGTGCTCAGTATATATTTGTTGATAGGTTACAATAGGTTACAGAAAGAATTAGAAAGTAATCACTACTCTAATGGAAAAAAGCAAGAAAGAAAAGGGTAAGATCTGTTACTACATTACTGTTATCATACCATAAATGCTACCTACCGAACTGTTTAATTTTTATAATAAATGGGTAACTATGCATTCTTAAGAATAAACGTCATATTTTTTAAAAACTCATAATATGTATCATCGATATTGGAAGCACTGAGTTTTTTAGGGCTTCTTTAAGATTAATTAATGTCATAAGAAAACAGTCAAGATTGTTTATTCTCAAAAGATAGTCATTTTAGCTACACTTATAATGGATAAATGAACAATGATGATAATATAACATTTTGATCATGTAAAAGAAAAGACTTCTACAAATGTTATTTTTTGCTTTTTGTACTTGTTTAACGAAAGATTTATTTGGGTATCTTATTTCCTATATAAGGAAAAGACTAAACATAAGTAAAACAAATCCATGCTAATTCAATTATAAAAAACTACAAGTAATAAAGTTGAATTACTTAATTCTTCATATAACTAACCAAAAGTTATATTGTGTAGGCCATATTTGTTGATATATATATATATATATATATATATATANATATATATATATATATATATATATATATATATCTTCTATGAGACCATGGGAATTGTATATATACACACACACACAAATTAGACATAAATTAATTGAATCAAATTGTTTTCTACACAAGTATATTATTTTGCATTCATTGTGTGTATATGTGTATATTTATGAAAAAAGAAAAATCATATATATTAATTAGGAGGCTTAATGTAGTTGCAATGACTAAACATAAATTTGGATTCTGACTTATTAAAAAATAGAGTAAAAAGGTAAAATTGTAAGTATCAGAAAGTAAAAATACAGGTATGTTAAAAATTATTTGTTTAAAATATTAATACCAAAGGCAAAATAAACACTGGTATGTCTTCTAAGGTGATTTTTAATAAGGTAAAAATAGTAAAGAAACTTCATTTTGAGAAAAACAAGGAAAAAACATTTACAAAGAGTTAACTTTACTAACCTGACTAATTTTTCTTTGTTCTTGTATAGCTTTTTGAATTTCCTGAGATACTTTTTCTTGATCTTTTGCATGCTCAGTCTTCCATAATTCCCTTTCTTCAGCATGGGCTTTTTCCAAATTTTTTCTTTCTTCTTCTATGGCTTTTAAAACTGCATCCTTCATTGCTTCTTTCTCAAGCTTCAAAACAAATATGACCAAAAAATATTTGAAAGGATGACTGCACAATAATTCTTTGAATAAGACAGACTTGGGTTAACCTAAAAAATACAAAACTTTGATTCTACAGGGTTTAGTTCTGACATTGTTGTTTTTATGCATATTTAATAATCACTGTAAAATAAAATCAATTATTTCTTTTTGTACAAATAATCTACTTATTTCCATGGCATTTCTAAACTTCAAAGAAACCAAGCCTTAGCTTAAACTAGAAGTTGTTAAACTAATTGGTTTTAGGATCTCTTTACTCTTTTAAAAATTATTGAGTATTTCAAAGAGCTTTTGTTTATGGTGGTTATATATCAACATTTACCATATTAGAAATTCAAACCAAGACAAAATTAAAACACTTATTGATTAATTCATTTAAAACTAATAACATTAAACACATTGTATATTAACAAACACTAGAGTTTATGAAAATTAACATTTTTTTCAAAATTAAACAGTGAGAAGAATGTAAACCTTCTTAATATCTGACTTAATAGAAGACAGTTAGTTTCCTATATTTGCGTTCTGTATTAACTGTGTAATGATATTATTTGGTTGAAAAAAAATACACACACACACACACACACACACACACACACACACGATATATATATATGCCCAGTCTCACACAACTATGTAGTAGAGAAGAAGGAAGGAGTATTTAGTAGCCAGTTATGACCATTGCAGATATTCTTGATGATTCTACACCAAAACTTAACAAGAGGTAGCTATTGAAAGTTAGTTGCAATAAGGAAAATCAAAGCAAATTTTTGCACTTTGAATGAATTCTTCATCTATGAATGATTTTTTAAAACATTTGGAAAACATTGATTCAAAGAATTATGCTTCTTTTCTAGATGTGGATACATTTCACTATAGCATAACAAAAAGCCACATTTGCTAATACATCATCAATCCCATCAATAAAGTTTCAAGTATCAGAAAGCAGATACCAATTTTCCAAAACTCTAATTTTTGCTTTAATGCACAAATTTTATCATTAGCAACAAAAACTGTCAGTTTTTTCCTTAAAGTGCTGGGCTAACACCACTTATTTTGTAGAAAACGTCTGCCAAATATTAAAGTCTGTATAGCCCTCATTATTCAGTAAAATGGAATTCCGTGAAAAAAGTGACTACACTTCAGTTGCAAACTCAAACAACTGCACAAGAATTTTCCTCAAGAAAACCACTGTACTTCGGTATGCAGTAAAGTCCACAGACCTCCCACCCTTCATCCCCAGAGAGCTACCACATTTTCTATGGCTTCTAGTTCACGACCAATTTGACAAAAGTTATTGAAGCTGACAGTTACCATTTTCTGAACTCTTATTTTACTCTACCAATCTGCTCTGAAACTACTCTTACTGTGCTCACCAACGCCTTCCATGTTCTTTAATCCAAATGCTATTTTTTGTAGTTTTATAATCCTCATTTTTGTTGACCTCAGAGGAACATTCTACATAGCTATTTCTGTTTTCTTGAAGCTGTCTCTTTTCTTAGTTTGCATGACAGCATGTAGCTTTTATTTCTCTTACTAATATGGCTGAGTCATTTCAGTTCTTTATAACTTCCTTTCTCTGGATTTTAAATTTTGGAGTTCTTTCAGGGCTCAGACCTTGGACCACCTGTTACTCTACAGTCTTGTGAGGTGATTATACATGACCGTATTTCCATGGCTACCACTACCATTTATCTGCTGGGGAAAAACAACAACCACCACCCACATTAGTATCTTCAGGTCATTCCTTTCTCCTGAGCTGTAAATGTCAGGTAGATTTAGTTGTCTACTTGACTTTATCATTTGCACATATCACTTGCACCTCAAACTCTATACCAAAGAAATAGTATTACTTTCCATGTCCTTGTTGAATCAATACTCTGAGAGTTCACCACCTGGCCACCTCCTATATCATCCAGACCAAACATATATGTTGATTCCATCTCCTAACTATTTCTAGTATTTGCCTATTTATTTCCTTTCCAAGCTACTACTACTACTCTATTTCTGCCACTCCCATCTCTTACCCAGGCTTCTGATGCAATCTATTAATTCTTTCTCTGCCTCTAGCCTTTGTTGCCTCCAATTTCCAAAAGATAATGTCAATTACCATTATGTCACACCTATACTCAAAAATTTCAATGTGTCTACCTTAACTATGGAATAAAATTCAAACTCGTAATTCAGAAAGCAAGCCATCCTTCAAGACTCACTTCAAAAGTAATTTATTGTTAAAAACTCGTAGGACATGCAAATACTGTCTATACACTCATAATATTTTAATGCATTCCTCCTTGCACTATTGGTTTATAGTATTTTTCTTACCTGGCTGTAAGTTCTTTAAGAAAAAGGCAAAAATCATAGTCATCTTTGAACTTCCACACCGGCATAGTTATTTGCTCACATGAGACTTTCAATATTTGTTTACTAAATTTAAATTGAAATCTGTACCTCAAAAGTTAGTACTATATATGTACATATTTGTTGGTACATAAATTTAAAATCTATGAATCACTACTCAGATGAGCTATTTCAAAGTTTGCTTCAAAAAGCACATATCTTAATAATTAAATATATATATATGCATACTATGTGTCTATATATTATATGTGTGTGTATATATTACGCATATGTGCACAAATACACACATGTATTACTTATATACCAATCAAATACCAAGTGAATATCAGTGTCCCAACATATATATATATATAATGTATTCTTTTTAAAATTCTTTTAAACTAGTAACTACTAATTTAAACATAAAGCATTTCAACATCGCCATAATCTTGTGTAATGTGAATTTAACAAGAATATGAACAGTAGTATCCTAAGTTTAAGAGGAAAAATAAGAAAGAAAAACATTTCTTTTTTATTTTTCTGGAATGAAGTATTTTATAAAAGTAGATTGGTTGTACCATGAATGAAATCAATTTTTTAATTTTACTTACTTATAAAGAAACTCATTAGTACAGATGAGTTTATACCTGGAAAATAATTAAAACTATAAAGTGATAAATACAATTCTCATACGAGACCAAAAATATTCAATTTAGGCTTTGAGGTGGGGGTAAACATAATAAATATAACATAATAAAAATTATTGGAATTAAACTACAGCATAAACTTTTCAGATGGAAATACCTTAGCAGCAGATACTAATGCCTCTTTATTTCTTTGCCTTTCTTCCTCCAAACATTTTTCCAATATTTCCTGTAAATGATAAGACAGACACAACGTATTACCTGAGGTAACAGAACATATTCTTTTCATACTCTGAGCAAACTTGAAGTATTACCTTCTGTTCTTGAGATTGCTGAATCAAAGCTTCCTTTATTTTTTCTTTTAACAGGTCCTTCTCTGTATCTAGCATTTCAAGGAGTCTCTGATGCTAAAAGGAAAGAAAAATACCTTATGATTATATTCTGAGACCTACAATCTATCAACAAGGAGAACAGCTGGTGGGATTCATTTGCCCAAAATACTGAAGTAGTTAATTACAAGAGGAAATGATGGGAAGTTCGCTCAAGTGAAGGCTTCGGAGCCAAAAAAACACTGAATTTACCTTTTTCCAATTGGCCAATAGACAGATTTTAAGCCCTAAACTCAATAGAGTACGTGACATAAGACCTAACTTAAGGACAACTTTTCCAAATTGGAAAATGAATCAGAAATTGATAAAAAAATTTCCTAAAATTAAGTTTTAAAAAATTACTCACTAAAATAATTTTTAGCTTATAGCAAGAGAGCAATTAGATAACTGTTTATGTGCTTTCTTAACAGATTATTTGTTTCTAATAAAACCTTGTTATAGAAATTTAAAGATTTATTACTGTTCTCAGACCAAGATTTTACTACAGATTCAAAAAATGAATCTATGAAAACAGTCAAAGGGATATTATGTGATAGCTAATGTTAAAGCATACATAGTTCATGTTATTTACTTTTATTCCAATGTGTTAGTGAAGAACACACAAAACCATCAGCCAGTTATTATGAACTAGGCACTGGATTTTGAATAGAGTTTTCTAAGTAAACTTGACTTTCATAGCTTCAATATCTTCAATATACATGAGCCAGATACTTGTCCTGGAACAGCATTTTTATAGGGAAACAAAACTAAAAGGCAATATATATTCCTACTCACATAGATCTTGCATTCAGTTACTACATGCAAATAAGATATTTTTCTCAGATTTATAGTGCTATTTATATATAAACTTCCTTTAAGTATAAACTTACTCTGATACCATTATTTTAAAACAGATCTATGTCTTTGAAAGTTCTGATTTAAAACATTTTTTAGGGAGGCAGTCTACATCTAGAGTAAGTGACCAAATAGTCATGTGTCATGAAGATAATCCATTACTCCTGGTTTTAATTGTTACTTTTTTGTTTATTTTTCAAGAAAATAAGGGAAGGCTGGCCGAGTGGCTCAGTTGGTTAAGAGCGCAAGCTCTGAGCAACAGGGTTGCCAATTCGATTTCCACATGGGCCAGTGAGCTGTACCCGAGCTGAGCTGCCACTGAGCTGCCAACAGGTGGCAGGATGGCTCAGCTGGTGAGAGCACGTGCTCCTAACAACAAGATTGCCGGTTTAACTCCCGCATGGGATGGTGGGCTATGCCCATCCGCAACTAAGATTGAACATGGCACCTTGAGCTGAGCTAGCTGTGCCCTCCACAACTAAGATTGAACACAGCACCTTGAGCTTAGAGGCCACAAGCTGCCAAAAGGCAGCCAGATGGTGATTGGCGCTCTCCACAACTAAGGTTGAAAGACAACAACTTGCCCCAATTCCCCAACACTGTTTCTCTTCCCCAATTCCCCAATAAAAAAAAAGAAAGAAAAGAAATCACAAGAAAGATGTGGTTTTTCTTTAAAAACAAATTCAAACTGTGATACAAATCAAGACATGATTGTGAGAAACTATTAGTGCCATATGAATTTGTGAAAGGCAGTTTAACAAATCAGTAGATTTAGCATATGATATATAATAAAAACTTAGACTTAAATTTTGTATTCTATGTAAGCATTATAAAAAATTTCATAGAATCAGAAACAATACCTAATCTTATTTTAAAAACGTGAAAAAATATGTAAAGATGTTATATCAGGCAAATAATCAGACTTAAAAATGATAAATACAATTCTCCTAGGAGACCAAAAACATCCAATTTAGGAATTGGAGGTAAACAACAAAAACAGAATAAAATTTACTGGAATTAAACTATAGAATAAACTTTCAGAGTCATTAATAATTTTGAAAATGATTTCTGCTTAAAAAGAATGTTATGTTTATGTCATACTAATGAGACTCATTAAGTAATTACTAGTAGGCCAAGTTTCTCCAGTGGTCTAACAGGAGAACTAGTCAAAGAGGATACGTAAGCTAAAATGATTAACACAATGTTTAGTAAATTCATTCCTGAATGTCATTTCTTAATTCTTATAGTATACTATAATAGAAGAATATTTTTGAGCTTTCTTGTATAGGAATAAACCCAGAATTACCATTTGAAAGACACATCCTACATAAAATATACCCTATATAAAAAACCATTGATTTACTTGAGAAAACATAATTAGGCTACTGACTTTTCATAGATAACAAAAACTAACATTTTTTTAGTACTTTTAAGGTTTCAAGCACCGTTAAAAGTGCTACACGTGCTAAAATAAATGAATGGGACTATATCAAACTAAAAAGCTTCTGCCCAGCAAAAGAAACCATCGACAAAATAAAGAGGCAACCAACCGAATGGGAGAAGATATTTGTAAACGCCTTGGATAAGGGGATAATACCCAAAATATATAAGGAACTCGTACAACTCAACAACAGAAAAACTAATAATCCAATTAAAAAATGGGCAGAGGACCTGAATAGACATTTCTCCAAAGAGGACATACAGATGGCCAATAGACATATGAAAGATCACTAATCATCAGAGAAATGCAAATAAAAACCACAATGAGATATCACCTCACACCGGTTAGAATGGCTGTCATCAACAAGGCAAATAATAGCAAGTGTTGAAGACACTGTGCAGAAAAAAAGAACCCTCATACACTGTTGTTGGTGGGAATGCAGATTGGTGCAGACGCTATGGATGGCAGTGTGAAGGTTCCTCAAAAAATTAAGAACAGAATTACCATATGACCCAGTAATCCCTCTCCTGAGTATATCCAAAAAATCTGAAAACATTTATCTGTAAAGATATATGTGCTCAAATGTTCACTGCAGCTTTATTTACGGTGGCCAAGACATGGAAACACCCAAAGTGTCCCTTGACAGATGACTGGATAAAAAAGATGTGGTACATATACACAATGGAATACTATTCTGCCATCAGAAAAGATGAAATAGTGCCATTTGAGACAACATGGACGGACCTTGAGATTATTATGCTAAGTGAAATAAGTCAGACAGAAAAAGTCAAGAACTATATGATTTCACTGATATGTGGGATATAAAACTGAAAGCAAGGAACAAGATAAACAAATAAAAAAACAAAAACTCATAGACACAGACAATATTTTAGTGGTTACCAGAGGGTTAAGGGAGGAAGGTAGTAGAAGAGGGTAAATGGAGTCAAATATATGGTGATGGAAGAACTGACTCTGGGTGGTGAACACACAATATGATACATAGGTGATGTATTACAGAATTGTACACTTAAAACCTACATAATTTTACTAACCACTGTCACCTCAATATATTTTAATTAAAAAAAAAGTGCTACACACATACTTGTACCACATTAAACCCTCACAACAAACTGCTAAGTCAAGCAATATTCTTCCTCATTTTTATTAATAGATGAGTGATTGGAGACTTAGAGAGCCTAAGTATCTTGCCAGGTCTCTAATAGATCATTTCAGCAATAATCACATCTGTACACATTATCAGCAGTAGTAATTACCTAATAGTTAAAAGCAGTCCCAGTATTACCAAGTTATTACCTAGTAACCAAAGCAACTTAATACAATAGTACTATGTCAGATAAGGCCTCACTTCCAGTTGGCTTTAAAGAATTTGACTAATTGATGCTTCTGATTTTGTTCTTTTCAGAGTAATATTAAAATTTTCTTTTCAGTGTAATATAATTTCCTGAACAAATATCAGTTGATATTAGGAGAGATAATTCAGAATGATGCTGAATGGTATGGGAAAAGTTTGTCTTAAAATTAAACACAATTTGTAAGTGAATAATCCACAAGTGGCTAGTCAAAAACCATATAAAGGTCAGTAAAATATACAGTTTTTGTAAAAGTCACATATGCTTATTGTGAAAAATGTAAAGAAGTGAAAATCATCCAGAATTCCATTACCCAAAGAAAAGCACTGATAGCATTTAGGCAAACATCCTTCTGGAGAGTTCTCCATGTATTTAAACATGTAGCTATCCATAAACATTTTATGTAAACATTTTTATATACTGTTCTATAGTCTTTTTGCACTCAACAATGGTACTCACCTATTTCTATATAAACATAACTATGCTATTTTTATTAACTTATACATTTTTCCATTGTCCTATCTACACACATTTATGTTGTATATAATATTTCATCTTTTAAAAATCTTGATTTTTCTGCATGTATCTTTGTGAATTTATAGAATTGTAGCCTTATGAAAAATTCCCAGCAGTGGTATTAGCAGGTTGAAGACTGAATATGTTTTATATTTTGATACATACATTCAAGCTGCACTCCAGAAAGAAAATGCCAAATCACACCCTCGCTAACAATTGCAGGATATGGACAAAGAGAGATTATCTTGGGAACAGAATCACATGGACTAGAAGGACAGCTAACCAAGGAAATTGTTCCATTGCTGGAACAGAATTCTTGCCCAGCAATATTTGGTATCTGCTATGGACCAATTACTGCTGTTTATTTCATCATTCTCCCCTTTCCAAAATGGGAATTTTTCTTGCAGTTACAGCTGATCCTTGAACAACGTAGAGGTTGGGGCATCGACCCTCGTGCAGTAAAAAATCCACATATAACTTTTGACTCTCCCATATCTATAGACATGATTTAAACAATACCCTATGGCTGTCCCTCGGTATCTGCGGGGGATTGGTTCCTGGTACTCTACCAGGATACCAATATCCACAGATGCTCAAGTCCCTTATATAAAATGGCATAGAACAATGCATGCGTTCGTTGGCCCTCTGCACCTGCGGATTCCTAACCGCAGATGGAAAAGACTGTTTTCCATTGTTGGCTGTTTGAATCTACAGATGTGAAGCCTGGGGATACAAAGGGTCAACTGTATATTTATTGAAAAAAAGTCAGGTATAAGTGGATCCACGCAGTTCAAACCCATGTTGTTCAACGGCCAACTACATTCTGTTCTCTTTTTGAATTTATTGGTTATAGGTTTTTGGGGTTTTTTTTGGGGGTGGAGGGAGGATGGCAAAGGTTCTTCTACGTCATTATCTGTTTCTTCAAAACTCCTTTTTATTTGTTTGAGTCAGTAATTTTCTCATCTGAAATGTTTCTCCAATGTTTGATAATCCTTTTCTGTCCATTTATATTAAATTCCCAGACACAAAAATGCTGGTAGAGAAATCTGTATGTGGATGAGCTTCACAGTCAGGCACAAAAAGCTAGCTTTTTCATGGCTCTGGTGGGGATTCCCAAATGTCAAGTCTATAAGTATTTTCTGTTTTTTTTTCACATAAAGGAAAATATTAGTTGCCATTCAAAATTCAGAAGAAGCATCCACATACTTTTTAAATAATAATTTTGAGAGTATCTCTCACTAAAATATAGTGTTATACTTTATAATCATACCAATTCTATTTTAGTGTATATTATGAAATAGTGGACCTTACCGTCAGAGCTTTATTCCTGTCACAAAATAATTGAGTCCAGGGGAAAGAAATCAAAGAGTAAAAGCAGTAGCTCCAGACATTCTATTTTGAAACTGTTCAAACTCTTCTACAGATATGATTTGAACAATACCCTATGGCTGTTCATTTTCTATTAGTCGTTTATTTCTTAAAATTATTTAAATTATAAATCTTCACTGTAGAAATTCAACTATATATTTTAATCTTATTTTTACATGAAATTGTCCTAAATGAAAGTTTACCCTTGTATATTAATTTGTAAATTATTAAACAGCATTTCTCTATCTAAATTTATAAATTCATTAATGCCTTTTTTTCAACCATACATATAAGAAATATTTGCTGGGTGTCAAACAACTCCAGACACTGTACTAGTTTCTAGGGATGATGCTCACAGAGACATTAATGTCTAACAAACAATCCACAAAACAAATACAATTTCTTACATAAGACTTGTAGAACTACCTTATAAAACACATTTTTTTTCAATAAATACATTAAGGACTAATTTTTCATCTCAGTACAAAAAGAACTTTTAAGTAAAAACTAGAAAAATGGCTTGGAAATAAATAACTAGATAAACTTAAAAAAATACAACATACTGATTTTAAATGAAAGTGATAATAAAAAATATAACTATCAGTGCTTTTAGAGGAACAGATGGCAATAAAACACAAGGTAGCCATAATAATTAAGACCCCAAAAATCAAAACACAATTTTCTTGTCTTTCACTTACTAACTTTTTATGGATAAAATATGTCTATAGTGAAAAACAGATACAGTTAAGACATATAAACACCTTAGGAAAGTGCCTGTTAAGTAGTAAAAACATACATGTTAAATGCTAGTATTACACTACTACAACTACTACTTCTACCTTCCTTTTTTATTGGGGTAAAATACAACATTAAAATTTCCACTTTAACCATTTTTAAGGGGACAAGTGGCATGAAATACATTTACACTGTTGTGCAACCATCATCACTACTTCCAATTTTTTTCATAATCCCCAACGGAAAATCCTGTGCATGTTAAGCAATAATCTCCAATCCCCCCTCCCCCAGTCCCTTGTAACCTCTAATCTACTTCCTGTCTCTATGAATTTGCCTATTCTAGATATTTCATATACATGCAATCAAACAGTAGTTGTCTTTTGTGTCTGGCTTATTTAACATAATGTTTTCCAGGTTCATCCATGTTGTAGTATACATCTAAACATCATCCCTTTTTGATAGCTGAATACTATTCCATTGTGTGCATATATCACATTTTGTTTATTTATTTATCTGTTGATGGACACTGGGTTGTTTCTACCTTTTGGCTACTGTGAATAGTGCTGCTATGAACTTTCGGGTACAAGTAACTATTTGAGTCCCTGTTTTCAACTCTTTCGGGTGTATACATAGAAGTAGAACTGCTGGGTCACATAATAATTTTGTTTAATTTTTTAAAGAACCACCAAACTATTTTCTATAGCTGCTGTACCACTTTGTATTCCTATCAGCAACATACAAGAATTCCAATCTCTCCATATGCTCTACAATATCTATCACTTTGTGCATTTTTTTAAAAAAAATGTCATCTCAGTAGTTGTAAAATGATATCTCATTGTGGTTTTTATTTGCATTTCTCTAAAGACTAAGCATGTTGAATATCTTTTCAAATGCTACTTCTACTTCTGATACTAATGACTACTACTCCTTTCAACTATTACTAGTATTATCTGGACAAAAAGGAAAACATTAGAGCTCTTTTTGAAGCCTTTATAAGGGTCTGCAGTAGAAAGCGTACTGGATTTGAAGTTTGCTCATTATCTAAGATTCTGCCAGAAGCTGTAGTGTCTTGCCTTTCTGGGACAGAGGTTACTTTAGTTGTTAAATCACAATAAGCTAGAAATTATAAAGTGTCAAGAGAGAGCTTGACTCAAAAGTTTTCAGCCTCCTTTACTCTATTGAAAACAAAGGATAAAACATATGTAGAGACTGCCTGTGTTACCTCTTCCTTCTGCCTCAATATAGAATTCCTTAATTGTCCAAAAGGTCCAGCACCTGGGAATGGCTCCCATGGTTTCTGATGGCATGAGGGATGGTTGATACATTCTTTGTACCTTACTAACTGATCACTCCAAGATGGGGATGTTCTGACCAGCTTTCATTACATAGAAGGTAAAACTGAACCAGTGGCAACATCCAATAATAAGACTTTTTTCAAATATTTATAATTTCTGAACACAGAAAGACTTTCTACAGAATTTGCAAGATATACACTTATAGCATTTTTAAAGTCATTATGAAAAGCAATTGAAATCTGTACAAGTGAATCTCATCCAAGTACAGTGAGGAGTTTGTTACATTTTACTTATCTACAAAATATTCTATTTATTGCTTCTTAAAATTATATTGAAATTTTAGTTTAGTTTCTTTTTTTTCTAAACATATTGAAGAAATATTGGGTTATCGAAAAATCATGACACATTTTTGCAACATGTGGCGCTAGTTCATTTTTGGAAGTACTAGAGTCATTTGCATCTATGTGATTGCTATGTCATTTGACAACTAACAGTTCTAGCTTCATTCTAAAAAAAAATTGAGCGATTTAGTTGAGTTTTGGAGATTTTACAACAAGTTGAAGACAGAAGACCAAACTGTGCATTTTTACCATATTTTACTGTTTTACTTCCAAAAAGGGAAGAACAAGCATCAAGCTTGTGAAAAGTTGCATAAAGTTTACAGTGACAATGCTCTACAACGTCAGTGCCAACGATGGTTCATGAAATTCCGCGCTGTTGATTTTTATCTCAACGATGCTCCTTGGTCAGGGAGCTCACCGAGGTTAATGATGACAAAATAAAGGCATTGATTGAGTCAAACCCACGTTACACGACACGAGAGATTGCAGAAACATTGACCATCCATCACTCAAGCATTCACAACCACCTGAAGAAGCTGGAATATGTAAGCAAGCTCGATATTTGGGTTCCACATGAACTCAAAGAAGTTCATTTGATGGTGCGTATAAACATCTGCGATACGCTCATTAAATGTGAGGAAAACGATACTTTTTTGAAGCGACTGATAACTGGTGATGAGAAGTGGACTGTTTACAACAATGTGGTACACAAACGGTCTTGGTCCCGATGTGATGATTCGCCTCAAACAACATCGAAAGCAGACATTCATCAGAAGAAGGTTATGCTCTCAGTGTGGTGGGATTTTAAAGGTGTCATGTTTTTTGAGCCCCTACCAAGGAACCAAACAATCAATTTGAATATGTACTGTCGGCAACTGGACAGTCTGAAGAATTCCAGAAACTTCCAGAGCTTGTTAATTGTAAAGGAGTTGTGTTCCATCGCGACAACGCGAGACCACACACAAGTTTGATCACCTGTCAAAAATTACTGGAGCTTGGATGAGATGTGCTGCCACAGCCACCATACTCGCCTGACCTTGCGCCGTCAGACTTCCACTTGTTTCAGTCTCTTCAAAACTCCTTGCATGGTGTAATGTTCAATTCAGATGAGGCTGTAAATCAGCACCTTGTTCAGTTTTTCACAAATTAAAACAGGTCCTTCTATGAACAAGGAATTATGAAGCTCGCTGAAAGATGGCAAAAGGTTATCGAACAAAACGGGCAATATATCATTGATTGATCTTTGTTCTTTATATAAATAAATGACCTTTGAAAAACAGAAAAATATGTCATGATTTTTCTGACAACCCAATAAATGCAAACTATAGTGTTCTACTCATCTTAAAGAACAGAGGTCTAATGCAAAGGTGTCTAGGACAGTCTTCTGAAACGTAGCCGAAAATCAAAGGCACTCAGAAATAGGTTATGCTTTCCCCCACTTTGGAAGAAATTCTTTCAAGTAAAAAATGTTTGATGCAGACTCAAATATAAATATAGAGGTTCTGTGGCTTTTACTTGATTCTTGTAAAAAAATAAATATAAAAATAAAAATATATTTTTTTTAATCTCTTCTTTCCTGGAATGTGAGTCACAAGAGATATTGTAAACAGGTTTAATCACAATCACACATGCATAGGTTTTGTATATTAAATTTAAGACTAAGCAATCATGGAAGATCATATTCAGGTATACAGTTATCTACTTACCACAGGTCCACAAACCGCATTATTTTATATGTGGGGTGTGTGTGTATGTGTGTGGATCTGTGTGTGTGTATATATTTGGTATATATTCTATAGATCAAACTCAACAAGGATATTTTTACACCATCTATAAAACACAAATATTGAAAAAGATCAACTGATCTGGTAGGAAAGTCTTAAAGTACCTGCTTCTATATGCCTCCATTTGACATGATTTGAAATACACTAAATAAGTTTAATAAACATCTTAATATAAAGTGAGTTGCAGACATTTTACCCATTTATGGGCCAACATATTAAATATTGTTTGGAAAGAAAACATAAAAATGATAAACTATGAGATTGAATCTACTTAAAGCAGTTACCACAAGTCCAATAGTATGAATAAACTTCTTCAAGTGAATAAAACTATAATATAAGCTATACTAGATTTACTTCACCCAAATAGATATATTTCTAGTAGGTATGAAAAAATAGAAACTAGTAAGTTATTCTACCCTTTGTAAACAGGCTTTTGACTTAAGGGAGTGATATAAAGGAATGAAGCAAAAATTGGGAAACATATCAGTTTTATAAAAAAGGCAGGGCTAATTTATATTTCCGTAATGAGATTTCTATATTTGTATAGTGTACACTTTATTAAATGCCAAAGATATGTCACAATCTTGAATTTAAGCAGAGGAATATTTCCGTTTCGGTCATTTTCAAGTGAAATAGCTTTTGAAATTGCACTTCAATTCTATTATCCCCTCTGTTTGCCTAAGTACAACACAGTCAATTTATTTCAACATAATAATCTTCAAGTGGGCATTTGAAATAAATGACCCAGGTATATAAGACAATCCTTTTAGCAAGAAAGAAAAAAAGAAACAGGTTTATGCACACTTCCCCAAAAGTGTAACATAATTGGTGTAGGAGCTTTTCAGGAAACAATTTGATGCTATACTTAATTGTCATAAAAATGTTACTGCTCTGCTTCCTACTCCTAAGAATTTATCATCAGAAATCCTATGTAGATAGCTCTCAATTGTTCATACTTGTCGATTTTATAACCTCCACTTTCAAACTATGCACGATAATATCCTTAAGCCAGTTAGATTCAGACATTTTTCCAAAATCAGTTGACAAAGAAATATTGTATTTTATTGCAGGGTGAGGATCCACCAGAAAAGAAATCAGTTTCAGGAGTATAGTTTTCACTGTTTGTATTGTGTTTTCTATGTTGGAAATACAGTTTTGTCCATATATATGCATATCTATATATATATAGATAGGTATGCATATATATGAAAAAGAAAAAGGGAGCGTGTTGATTACATGTGATAGGAGACATAGGTTTCATAAAATGAATTCAATTATAAGATGGAAATCATTGAACTTGTTGAATTGTCAGCCTTAATCATATACTCACTAAACTAAGGACTGTCTACCTAAGTCTATAATATTGAAATAACATAATTGAAGGATCTATCTACAAAGGTAAGGTATAATTACTGATTTCATAATTTTTAGCTGTCTAGGAAATGAAAACTCTTATATTATGTAAGTTTATTAATTAGTGTTATCATATTTTTTAAAAAGCATCAAGTACAAAGGTCGGTGCTGCCTATAATACAAAAGAATAAAAACTGTATTATGAACATATATATATATATATATAGCAATATTCCTTTTACAATACAAAACCCAAAACATTTTAAATGTCCAACAAGGCGGTATAGTACAATCAACTATGGTATGTCAACTAAAAGGAGTATCGTATTGACATTAAAATAAGAATAAAATATGCATCAATACAGAATTGTTTATAAAATTATTTGAAGCCATGAAATCATTTAAAGCCATCACCATTATTATAACTATGCATATTATTGTATATATGTACATATACGTATGTATAACTATGTATATAACTATATTATAACTGTATTATATTACGTATATCTGAATACATTGAAAGGGATCATTAAAAAATACTGTTTTATTGAGGAACTGGTGGATGAAACATTATATTTTTTAACTTAATATTATTTTTATAAAATTCAAAAGATAGTATAGAACAACTTCATCAAAAATGGCAGTAGGAGTATCAGGATTGATCTACAGTGGGGAAAAAAGGTGAATAGGAGTTAACGTGTGCTTAGAATACTTCATAATAATTGAATCATCAAACGTACATTTTGTCTACATTTTAGAAAAACATTCTAAAAACGCTTAAAATTAAGAATGTCCCACAAGCAATTTATTCCTTTTGATTAAATTTTAACAAGGTACAGCGAAACATAGGCACGGGGAAAGTCAGGGGGTTATGTATATTTTCCTGGGAAAGATACATCATTTCTCAAATCTCACCCTATTGGTCTATACTATAAAATCAGCCATTTGGGAATCAAGACTTTCTATAAACTAACTCAAACATACCCCCTTTCAATCTAATTTACCTTTAAAGACATTTCAACATATTTTGACTAACTTATTTTTCTTCTATATTTATTTGCTATAGCACAACGTCAATATTTCTCTAGACATTTAATAGGTTATCCCTATGAAAAAGATTTCATGGATCAAAGAAGATTCAATGAAAGCTGTATTTTTCATATAGAACCTTTAATAAGCTAGTGAGCATTTTCAATCACTAGATGGAATAGAGTATACATGACTCCCTGCAAGTGTTTCATGTTTTTCTATAGAACATCTTAGATTTTTACTCTAAGATGTGGCTTGAGAAGTGGTGGTTTAACCATTATTATCCTGCCATGCTATTTATTTATTAAGTGATTTTACCAAGTTTAAAATAATTATGAATGTAATATAAGCTCACTAAAATCATTTCTAAATAGAGGGGGATACATAAAAAGTGCATTTTATACTTTTTGGGTTATATGACATATATCATGAAAAACCCAATACAAAAATGTTGCATGAAGAAAACAAAACCTCCCTTTAAATATTGCTGAGCTGACAAGTGAGGTAAATAAATAAGCAAAAATGATAAAAAGCAGAAATTCATAGAGGTAAGCAAGCTTTGAATCTAGTGGCTGTTATTAGGAAATCTGAAGAATGCCAAAATATTGGAATTTTGGTTTTAATGGAGCATGCTTGCAAACAGAAATCAAACCCTAAGGGCTGAAAACAAAGAGGTAGTTAAGGGACTCCTGCATAAAGCTACAATGACTGAAAGTTAACACCCTAAGTGGGTGAAATAGAAGAAACCTACCAGGCAAAAGGAATCGAAAGGGAAACTTGTTAAATTAAGATTTTTTTCTTTTGAGTTTGGTAGGGAGGGGTGCGGAAGAGGTGCCCTGACAATTAATAATCACATGCAACCTTTTTTGCAGGTTTAGAGACAAATTCCCACAAATTACGTTTTTCAAAAATCTCAAACTAAGACTGGTTAGGTCCTACAGTTGTGCGGGATGCTGACGGTGAAGGAGGTTGTGCATGTGCGGGTCAGGCGCTATATGCGAACTCTACTTTCCGCTCAGTTTCACTGTGAATCTAGTTACTCTCAATCAAGTTTATTTTTTTAAAAAATTGTCAGGCAAAATTAACAATAAAAATCCAGCTATATGCTGTTTACAGTAGATAGATCGAAACCCAGGAAGACTGATAATTCATCAATGGCAAAGAGCTTTAGGCAAATGCTAATCAAGATAAAACTTAGTCATATTAACATCAACAACAGACTTTAGACAAAACCATATTCTTAGATTAAAGGCATCATTGAAAAATGATACCAGGAAGACAGAACACATTTAAATTTGTATGTACATAATAACATAGCCCCATAATATATGAAGCAAAAATTGACAGAACTGTAAAGAAAATCTGACAGTTCCATTATTAGAATAGGGGGTTTTAACACATTTCTTTCAATAACCATATCAAGCAGTTGGAAAAGCAGCACAGTAACTTAAAATCTGAACGTAACTCCCAGGCTTGATTAATGCATATATATGTAACGCTGGACAAATACGGGAATGCACGTTCTTTTCAAGCATACATGTACGGGTAAAAAGACGGCCACACACCAAACCTGACAAGCCCAAGGAAGGCCTGCAAGACGGGCCTTACAAACTCAGAGACTGCAAGTAACCACATGGTCTGAACACAAAATCTCCTAACAAAAAGGGAGTCATGGCAGGCAGTCACATCCTAGGCCTGTAGCTTCTTTAACAAAAGTCAGCCTGTCTATTGTATTTTTCCATCTAAGGTAACACACCTTTGAAATGTCACAGTAATCTCCTTTAATGTATCCCTCAATGCACAACCGCCTCACTGTTCTCCGGTTTCCGCATATTATCTCTATGTAAATGTTAATTATTAACTATCATGTACTCACCAATATAAAAGAAGTACCTCTTTCTTCATTTTACTTTGATCCAATCCCAGAGATTTCTCTGCTTTGCTTTCTCCTGCCCTCCTAATCTACCACCAATGGATTTCACACAGTAACCCACCTTACATCGCCTTCTTCTATTCTAATGTATAAAATAACCTGCCAAACTGCCGTTCTCCAGAGCATTTTCTCAATCCCTTGAGATTTTGCTTCCCGGCAATTGTCAGTTTGGTTCAACCAAATTCTCTACAGGTTTGGATGTCTCTTACATCAACACAGGGAACATTTATAAAATTTCATCAAGTTTTGAGTCATTTTTACATCTAAATTTGGTGTCATTTAAATATTATTCCCTGACCACAATGTAATAATTAGGAATATTTCAGAGAGATTGAAAGAATCTTAAAAATTCTAAATACAATTTTATACTGAATTAGACACACTTATTTATCACAGTCAACTACAGGACTGAGCAACTACTGGACATCTCTGGAATGGGCAGAGCATTTCTCTCACAGAGAAATGTGGGTGTGAAATAATGTTTACCACAACACGTATGTACTTCATTGCAGAGAATTCACTTACAAATATCCATTCTGTAAAGGAGTTCATTATCTCTTAAATAGTAATCTCTAATGTTTTCATGTAGAAAAACTTAATTGTATCTATATATGAGTTTTTATGTTCCTTTCCAACATATACACAATTTATTTATAGGAAAGTCAATGGAATGTCTACTTTTTCTAATAATGTTTTATGCAAATAAATGTTAAAAATCAGATTTCTATTCCAAACTATGAGCTTCTTTAGGGCAGTAAATATACCTGCTTTTATAAATTATACAAGGATGTGCTGAGAATGACACTGACAAAATAGAAAGAACCCTAGATATTTAGAGTACTGTTTTCAATAGCCACATTAAGTATGTCAAAATACTATATTAATTACTTCCTCCTTTTGTTCTATTTCCACCCTATCGTTTTCTCCTTTTTAAAACCACCAGCTTGTCCCTTTGTCATGCCTTGGCCTTTATAAAAATCACAAAACAAAGTTATGTATTTCATATTATGGTTTTTAATCACATTTCCCTTTACTAATGAAAATATATTGTAATATAAGATTAAAATAAATGCATGCTTGTAAATTATTAAACAGTTAACTTCTATAATAGTCTTTCCTCAATTAACTTATTAAGACACCCATGTAAATAATCCAAATTTGGAAAGCTAGAAATAAAAATGCATGGCAAAATATACTATACAGGACGAAATTGTTCAATATCAGAAAAGTAAAGCAAAAAAAAAATACACTCGTAAATTCTACTTGCTATATCTTAAAAATACATGTATAGATTGACTACACAAGGACCAGTGGAAATTTTGGGGAGTGACGATATGTTTTTTTAGATGGTGGTTACAAAACTGAGTGTCACATTTCAAAAAATGGTACACCTAAAATGGGTGAATTTTATTTATGTGATTTGTGCTTCAATAAACTTGAAGAAAAAATATACATATATTATAAGTTATTTTTGAACTCATAATATTTCTGTTTTCTTAGAATACACTTACTTTCTCTTCAAGTCAAAAGCCAACCTTTCAAGCACCATTAAAATGTTACCTCTTTTGAATTATTTCCTGAAAATTCAAGAACAATTTCCTGCTGTCCTATCTGTAATCCCAGCGTATTTTGTTTCTATCACTAGTATATTGTTTATTATATTGTATGATAATTCATTTTGTATCTGTCTGCCATAATAACTGTATTAGTTTCTTGAAGTCAGAGAATGTTCTTGTATTAAAAAAAAAATCTTTCAAGTACAGTGCCTACATTTTTTTTTACTGTTAATTTAAGTTTATGATAACACTGAAGATTCTAGCATTCAAGAGAAATTCTACTAGTTATTAAAATGACTGCTTAAAGATAACTTTTAAAAAATAGTATTTGATTAATACCTGACTCTGATAACAAGAAGGAACTGTCTTTCTCTGAACTATGATGAAGGAAAAAAAAGTAGTGGTCACCTAAAAATTGTACACAAATATTATTGGAAAACTAATTAAATAACCCTCCTAAGTGCAACCTGACCAATGCTTTAACAAGGTTACAGTCTGAACCACACTAATCATCTGGTTTGCAAGATTTCCTGCTGGACATCAACACCAACCACTCGTTAGACCCAAAACCACCTTGGGAAATAGCTGTGGCTAAGATTTACACAGACCAGTAATGGACTAAATTACTGGTTCAGTTGAAAAACAGGTCAGAAGCATATATAACATGACAGAAATTGGAAAGTCAATAAAAAGAATTATATATCAGACTCCCAGCCCCACTCCTCAAAATTTAGCTGCAAGTTTTAAGACTATGAAGTTGTTAGAAGACTTAAGAAAGGTCTAATAATATTCTCACACAAACCTTATAATTATGAAATGCAGATTTGGTGAATAACAACTTGGGAAAGATGATCACATCTTTAATATCTTTTAGCTGGGAAATAAAATAATCACATCAGACACCTTTAACATATTTTCTTAAAATATTATACATCCATGGAGACAAAAAAAAAAGTGTAGAAAATAAAAAGATAATGCCCCTTTCTCTTCCATATACAAGAAAAACATATTCCCTAGATGGGAAGGGGCATTTCTTCAAGCAGAGTATTTTATTTTCTACAGTCACATAAAATACATACTTTATAGAACATACGCTATTCTTTTCTCCCCAAATAAATTATATTTCTATGACGTATATGAGGGCACACAGTAAATGTTTTGAATGATGAGTGGGGACATGAGGTACTACAAAATACGATATTAAGTACTAACTTCAATAAAGACAGAATGCTTGACAAAAAAAGAATGTTTGTAAGAGTTTAGTCCTCGTCCTGATCAGTTTGTAGAAGGGACCAATAGTTTTCAAATTCTGTCCTTCAGCGTACTAGACATCCCCATTCCTACTTCAACTACAGTTACCATGCCTTTGTTTCCTTATTTGTAAGTAAAGTATTCAATAGAAGTTTTTACTCTAAGAAAAGATTTTATGGATAAAGCAAATTTCCTAAAGTGGATAATAAAAACATATATTCACACTTTTGCTTCCAGCTTTGACATATAATGAGCTTGGACGATCACTCAGATTCTTAAACCAAGTAAAACCCTGAACAAACTATGATCAATGATGTGCCTTAGATCCACCAGAGAACTGTCAAAGGGCAAACCACCACCCCAAAATCTACAGAGAGAGGTAAATCCAGTGAGACACAGCTAAGATCTCTTACCTAGAGCAGAAGCTGCTGGAGACATAAACTAGAAGGGACATTTAAATGGTAAATTTGAGGAACTGCTGGAAGCTGAGTAAGGATGAGTATAAGAGTGAGAACTCCTAGGGGCTAATGTCTTACAGGGTCCCCCACACTTTTACACGTTTTTTTCCCCCAGAACTCCTATCAGGATCTCAGCATGAAGAGCCAAGAAATTTCCCCTCATGGCTTTGGCAAGAGCAGTAGAAAAAGTACCCACTGTGAATTATGCCCAGAGCATACAAAGGCCTATTCTTTAGGTGAAAAGACTTTATCAAAACCTTATAAAACCTTCCACCTGGAGGAAAGGCATTACCAAGGTGCTAGCCCCTCTAGCCATCTTGTCTTATACAAAAGAGAGGGGAAAAGCCAACAAACATTTGTGAAGGTCTCAGGCCCACTAAAAGACAAAGATTTAACCATGAGATGCCAGAATGCGTCTCCCCAGCACCTATCACCAAACCAAGAGGATACTAGTGTAACAGTGGACAACAGCTGAGAGAGCTGCAAGATGCACTCTATCTAAGGAGGGGTTCTGAGGGAAGCCAAAGACAACAGGGGAGACAAAAAACGAGGACCTTTAATGAATCTGAATCCCATGGCAACTTACAACAACAGGAAACATTAAACACAGCAATTCACTCCAAGCCAAATTAACCAAACCTCCCACTAAGTCCATTTCCTCAATTCCTATTACATGATACAATTTGTTCATATTTTTTAAAATTGAAGTATAATTGACATATAACATTATATTAGTTTCAGGTATACACTATAATGAATCAATACTTGTATATATATTGCAAAATGATCACAATAAATCTGTTTAACATCCGTCATCATACATAATTACAAAACCATCTTTTACAAAAAATTGTAAGGTATGCTAAAAGACTAAAAAGTCTGAAGGAACAAAGAAAGCATCAAAACCAGTTTCAGATATGACAAAGATTTTAGAATTATCAGACTAGAACTTTTAAATAAAAATGATTAATACGTTGAATAATCTAATGGAAAAAAGATAACGTGGAAGAATAGGTAGATAATGTACAGATGGAACTCTAAAGAAAGAATCAAAAGGAAATGCCAGAAATCAAAACAGAAAGGAAGAATGTCCTTGATGGGTTCATCAGTAGAATCAACCTATGCAATGAAAAACTCATGAGCATAAAGGTAGGCCCATAAAAACTTCCTAAAGTGCAAGGAGAAAAAACAAACAGGAAAACAAAACAAAAACAGCAAGAACTGTGAGACAATTTTAAAAGACATAACACGCGTAATACTTTAAGTAATAACAGAAATATTTGAATAAGATATATTTGAAGTAATAATGGCCAAGAGTTTCCTAAACTTAATAACAAACACCAAACCACAGATTAGGAAGCATAGAGAACACCAAACAAGATAAATAATGAAAATCTACATCTATGTGTATCATATTCAAATAACAGAAAATCAAAGAAAAAGAGGAAATCTTGAAAGAAACCAGAGGAAAAAAACATTTTACTTATAAGAGGAAAAGAATAAAGATTACAGTAGGCTTTTCTTCAGAAACCATGCAAGCTAAAAAAGAGTGGAGTGCAATATTTAAAGAACTGAAAGAAAAAAAACAAAATCAAGAAGAGCAGAGGTTTGCCATACCACTTAATAAGATATACCACTTTGCAATAAAACATAGTAATAAAAATATTATAGTATGGTATTTATGCAGGAACAAACAGATGAATTAATGCAACAGAACAGAAAGCTCAGAAACAGATCCATGTATACATGGCAACTTAATATATAAAGAAGCACCACAAAACAATGTGTAAAGGGTAAATTGTTTCTAAGTTCAGTGGTCCTCAAACTTTTGCATGTATCAGGATCAGCTGGAGTATTTGTGAAGAGAGACTCATGGACCCAGAAACAGGTTTCTGATTCAGCAGTCTGGGGTAGTGCTAAGAAGCTGCATTTCTAACAAGCTCCCAAGTGATGCTAGTATTGAAGTTGCTGGTCCAAAAACTATACTCTGAGAACTACTACTTTAGTATTGTCAGGAGCTCAGCTGAACTGGAGAGAGCAAGCTCTCAGGTATAGGAGTTGCTGATTAAGTGACAAGGAGCCAAAAGGAAAGTAACAGAGAAGCCTTTAATCACTTACTCTAGAAGCAGGCGGATAAACCCCGAGGAGGCACTGACTACTCCCTGTTCCATTCCCCACCATGGAAATGTGCACAAGGTACAGGTGGTGTGAAGTAGCACAGAAGTGAGAGTCATCTCACTGCTGTGGCAGCCCTGACCACCAGCCTCTGGCAGTTTTATGGACCCCTGGGTGGGGACTGAAAAAGGCAGGCAGCAAACGGAATGAAAAAGTACTGAATAGTCAGAGCGGGGAAAAGTGTCTTTAAGGTTTCTCCCTCCACCACCCAATAAAAGAGGCCTCCGCAGAAGCACCTGAACAAGACCTCTGCCCAAGGTCTCAAATAAAGGAGACACAGGAATGAAGATCCCTGAGCTAGGAATGCAACTATGTGAAGAGCATGGCCAGCCAGTAGGGCCTGAGTACTAAAATGCAGCTCCCTTCAGAGGCAATCCATCGCTAGTGGGCCAAGTCTAGTGAGGGGAGAGGAATTTTTCCCCACCAGGCCTGCCAGGTAAAGCCTCTGTAATCGCCTTTTCAGGCTTGAGTCATATATAGGTTTTTAACCAGGAGCTGGACCGAAGTATATGCTACTAGGAAAAGTGGCTCATTTTAGGGAGAGACATCCAAATGGATACAGAATCTTTATTTAACATTATACACAAAGTTGAACTCTATAGGGATAAAATACCAAAATGTGAAAGATAAAATTATAAAGTTAGTAGGAAAAAAATAACACACAGGCAAGCCTTTGGCTATAAGACAGTAAAGGAATTCTTAAAGAAACTTAGTACAAACCAAAAGGCAAATATTGATGAATTGCATTACATCAAAATTAGGGATTATATTTAGCAATGGACATGAGGGGAAAGTTAATATTCCATTTACAGATAAAAGTACTTTGTTTTATCTAAAACCCTTTAGAGATTAATATTTAAATTTACGAAGAACCCCTGCAAATTCACACGAAAAATAGGTTCACCTCAATAGAAAAAAAAAAAAAAAGACTATGAATAGGCAATTTATTGAAAAGGTAATCCCCCAAATTAACAAATTTATAATAAGAAATGCAAAGTACGACTTAGGTATCACTTATTAAAAGAGTAAAAATTAGAAGCTAGACAATGCTAGGTCTTTGGGGAAATGGGGATATAGGAATCTGCATGGCTGGTAGGACTGTCGCCTGCCACCACCATTCTGGAGAACAAATCAGCAGTACTTACATAGATACATAGCCTGTCATACAGCAATTACGCTCTTGGATGGAGGTGATGATAAACAATTGATAGACAGATAGATATACAAACTTTTTTTTTTTCTTGCACTGACCTATAAAGACACAAAAAGTTTCTGGGTTGGTGAGGAACAAAGAGGCAACCTAGATGTCCATTATGGGAGAGTGACTAGAACAAACGTGTATTTGTACCATGCATGTTACAATTTAGAAAAAATGAATTAGATTTACACATAGTAACAGAAGATATTAAAACACAGGGATTATACGTACGCATAGAAACAGTTTTGAATTTTAAAAGCACAATGTTTAATGGATCTTAGAGGCATAGCTCTTAGTGGAAAAAAGAAGAGAATGAGTTCCACATATAACACCACTTTTTTAAAATAAAAATACATGCACACAAAATAATAACACACAGATTGCAAAATAAGAACACATATTAAAATGGTTCCCCCAATGAGAGGGAAAACAGTGGCAGTGGGAAATACGGATAAAATTTTCATAGATGTACACACACACACACACACCCTCGTAAGACCCAATAGGATAATATGCCATAAATGGATGAACTCAGGATCATGATAATTTCCTTTACTTGATGCAAAAACAGAAAAAGATTACTATTTTCTTGAAAAAGTAAAAAACAATACTACTGACAACTACACCAAGAGGGAGAACTGTAAGTGGAAACAAAAACCATTTTGTAAAACACACTTTAGTCACAAAATAAAGAAATCATGCCAGGCCTGGCCATGATGTCCATCACAGCCTATCTGAAGTCAAATCTTTTAACACTACTTCACTCAGACCATATTTTTCAACACTAATCTAACAGCAACTCTAAACAGACTCATGTTCTAAAGATCACAGATTGTTCCAGCAATTTTTTAAAAATAAATTCTGATGAATCTCTGCAAGACCCTTCGATGACTAGCCCCTCAAATCCTATAATTATCCTTCCCTGCTCCCCCTTTTAGAAACATTCATAGTTCCCTTGGTGTGTATTATCCCTTGCTGCAGCAACCTTATAAACCAAACTTTATTGGACTACAGGTGGGTTCCTGGCAGCCTTTGACTCATGGGCTTGAACAGTACTGCATTGTGGGGTAAACAGAAGCTGCCCAGGGACAGCCGGAGGCTGCTGGCACTATAAAGCCTTCCATTTACTCCAGGTCCTTCTTTTATTCTCAGAAGAGTGGACAGGATCACTATTTTGGGCACAACTGCAAACTTCATAGAACTCTGTTCTAGGTAGTCTACTTTGTTTCATTCCAGTAACATCTAAAGTGAAACATAAATATTAAATGAGTTAATACAATAAAATGCTTAGAGCATACACATGTAATTGTACATGCTTTTTTATACATGCTACTTATGGTAAATGTAACTTCACAATCTGAACTTCAATCCCCACTTCACCTATCTACTTATTTACTCTCACTGCCACTCGTACTATCAAGTGTTATAGGCTTTGTAATAATGGTTAAGACATGATAGGACTAAATGGAGAATCTGTAAGTATGCAAAAAATTTTTGAGATACCTAATGGATCATCATTTCTTGAAAAAGACCTTGAAAGCATTTCAAATGATGCAAATTTAAATATTTCAAAGCTTGATTCGGATTATCCTTGTGGCCATTGAAATAATGCTTTGTTTTGAGTATCCAAGTAATAAAACTATTTCATCTAACATCAAACTTCTGATTCATAAACTTTAATTGTAAGATACCAAAAACAATAAGTAGCTTTCTAATCTGAACTATTTAATTGCCTATATGATAGTATATACTATCATATTAAGTATACATTAAGTATAAAAATCTTTCTTATGTCTCCTTTTCATCAAAATTGTTATAATTTGAAACAGTACACAGATTATTTTTAAAATCTCAGAGCAAAGAAAATAAATTTAATGGGCTGAAACTAGTGTTCAAGATAAGCTTTTTTTAAAATTAATTTAATTTTTATTGTTAGTTTCAGGTGTACAGAACATTGCAATAGTTATTCTTTTCACCCTTTGCACAGAAACAACCCCCCTCCCCCATCTACTGCCCTCCCAC
>NW_017731896.1:1141167-1178279 GCF_001890085.2 Hipposideros armiger
AGAAATACAGTGCGGTGGTCAGGCCTCTACACCGACTATGAAGTGGTCTCCCTAACAAGACATGAGTCCATCTGGCCCCCTAAAAAATATTTACAACATTACTGATTATATTCCTCAGACTGTCTTTTCTATCCCTGAGGACATACAAGATAACTTTTCTACAATAAGCAGTCATTTTACTATTATTTCTGAAATCTACTTTGAATACTTTATCCTCTATAAGTTAATAAAAAGTATTTCACAAGAAATTATTTCTACCCAAAGAATGAATTCTATCCAGAGTGGATATGTTAAAGAAAATATTAATCTTTTTGAAGGAAAATATCTAAGATATTGGTTTGCAGGAATAAAATTATTATGTTTTTAAGAGGTCAATGTACAGATAGAAAAATTTTTTTTAAATATTCCCTTTAAGGGTTGATTGAAACAAATGGACTAACAGTACATAAAATATTCTCTTATCATGTCCTTCAATATAACAAACAGTATTTATGTATCTAGACAAATGAGGACATTCTAAGTCAAGGATGATGTCAACTATGTCATGCCCATGTTATCTGGATCTCCACTCAGAAAATGCCCAGTGAATGCAAAATTAAATTCAATTTCTAGAATCATAAAATATTGGGGCCAGATGAATTTAAAGAACACTTAATCATACTACTCATCCAATGCTTGAAGCCCCTCCACAAATTATCCATGTAATGATTGAGCATGTTATGCCTAGGGTACTCCAGAGAAAGGAAATTTGCAACCTCAGGGGAACACTACTCACTCACTACCCTTTTCAGATTAGGTTAAACATATGAAATAGCTATTTCATAGGTAAAAATTGTACGGTATCACTGACTCCATATCAATGTACTAATATAGTTAGGTGAACCCTAATACAACTTTGTATTTTCTTGTTGAGTTAAAATATTCCCCTCTACTTTCAATACACTGACTCTAGTCCTTATATGTAATGATCCAAAATAAATGTAATCTTTTTTTCATATAACAATTTTCCAAATAGGTAACTTATTTCAAGTAGTACCTTTCATTGTTCATCATACTATACATTTTGATGTCCTTTCAATCCTTATCCACTGTCCTTTAAATATGTTCCAATATGAATGTAATCTTTAAAAGTATGATGGCTACTACTAAAAGGAACTATGTGATCTAAGTTCAAAAAAAAAATGAGCCTCCTCTCTTCCTCTTTTTCCCCTTTAGAAAGTTAATTTCAATTATATCAAACTAAAATTACATTAGGTTTCAAAAACCTGCTTTTAAAACTTACTGTTAAATAAAACCCTTAAATGTTAAATACACATTGTATGGCTGAGTTTGGCTCCTAATCCTCAACTAATGCTGAAGTTTTAAGCATAAGACACTAATATTTATTCCTTTTGAATTTCACTTTGGATTCAGCCTCATTGCTCTGGCCACTAAAAATACTTTAAATATAACTTCATGTCATACACAAATTTGAAAAAATGCTTTCAAAATTTTCATCCAAATCACTGATAACAATATTGACCACAGCAAGAATGAAGATAGCACTCTGTGGCATTTCACTATAGACCACTCCTTTAAGTGGATGTTCATCCATATATTTATTCATTTGGTGTGCTCACTTAGCCAATTATTTATCTAATGCCCTTTTCTTCACATATTTCATACTTTTGTTCACAATGATCTTGTTAAAGACTTAATTTATTAAAGTTTAGATAATCTTTACCTGACTGACTAGCCTAGCAAATCTGTCCCCCAAAAGGATAAGTTTAGCCAGATAATATTTTCTTAGAAAATCAATCTTGGTTCCAGACTTCTTCCGCAACCCATCTGGAATCATGCCAGGAACCATTGTTATAATCACCAGTTTGTGAAACATTCTTTTTTAAAGTTAAGAGTGCTTTTCCATTGGCAGTCTAGGGTTCTTAGCTCATGTNTCTCTCTCTCTCTCTCTCTCTCTCTCTCTCTCTCTCTCTCTATATATATATATATATATATATATATATATATATATATATATATATCCTAATTAGTCATTGCAACACTCTGTATACTGGAAAAAAAAAATTGGGTACAACCGAAGTTTCCTACAAAGGGAAATAACCAGTACAAATTTGAGAACTAAAAATATATTTGTGCATTTAAAATTGTTTTACCAAGTGACTCCAAAATTAAAAGTATTGAGAATAAAGAACATGTAATGAAAATTTCATTGTCCTCAGTGAGTTTACAGGGTACTGAAAAAAAAACTTAAAAACACATCTGTAATAATATTAAGTAAAACTGGGAAGATGTTATATAATCTATAATCGCAAGTATGGGAAAAGACCAAACTGGTGGGAAATAAAATAAAATATAAATAGTGCGTAAGTGGGCCATGGCTTTTTTCTTCTTTTCCCTTTCCCTTTCATTTCCCAAGAAACAGGCAAAGTCTGAGGGCAACAAGCCGAAAGCTCCAAGAGGGAAAGAACTGTCTTTTTTGCTATTATATCACCAGCACTCAGCAGGGTGTATGATAATACAGATGTCAAATGAATACTTCCCTGAAGAATATTACACATCTAAAATTGAAAGAACCATTGTTATAATCACCAGTTTGTGAAACATTCTTTTTTAAAGTTAAGAGTGCTTTTCCATTGGCAGTCTAGGGTTCTTAGCTCATGTATTTTTTAACGCCTCAAAAGATCACAGGCTATGTTTCACTGTTTTTATTTGCAAGTTCCTTGATCACAGTCCAGCTGGACAGGCAATTATGTCCATATTATCAGCAGGTTGGAGCACAATAACAATCTTTTCACCACTCTAGGTCTTCTGTTCTCTTTAACAATGTCCTCTCTCAAAAAGAATGGTATTTGTACTGAGGGAGAGTAGTGAAAGAAAAAACAAAACACAGGAATTAGAGAAGAAATAATTACACAGAAATTAAGTTCTAATTTCTCCTTATCATCAGTATAATTTTTTCCCCAAGCAATGAGCAGAACTATTCTTTCTGTGGCTTTCTTATTAATGTGAACATTACTTACATCATTTTAAATGAGGATGACAATTTGCCTATTCTCTCAAACAATACATTCAGAGAAATAGAAAGTAATCTTCATATTATTTACTGTGTAGATTTCTGTTTAAAATTTCGCTTTTTTATTCACTCTCTTAAATTTACTATACATACAGAATAAAGAAAAGTGAAGTATGTGGTAAGAGAGAAAAATAATTTTATGGCTAGCCACATTCTGCCAACATATCACTATATACATTTGGGACAATAATTAGCAGGTAATAAAATGTGTTTTTTCTGGCCAATAAATGGTCTCAAGGCACATTTTTTCTGCCTGCTTCATGAGAATGAGACTCAAGTGATCCTGATGATATGCTAAGAATGGATTATAATAATAACACCATAACTCTTATACAAGTAATAAAATTAGTATTGTTATTGTTTTATAACCGTTATATATGAAATGAAGTAAAAAACAGAGCTAGTAATATCTGTCATTAATTCTGGAGTCTGAAACTACCCCCTTTTACCTGTTACCCAAATAAATAGCAGTATGGAAAAATAATTATCAAAAAATTGATGAATTAACATAGCTGGATGAATTCTGTTTGAATTAATGAGAAAATTAACTTTGACTATTTTGCTGTAATTATAGTATGCACTTTTGGATATACATAGTAAAGTTGGCCAGTATTTCTCAATACCTACCTACCTATTTACCCACCTACCTACCATATAATGATTTAAAATAAGCATTCGGCATGTCCTAATGCAGCGGTTCTCAACCTTTCACTAGGGTCGCCTAAGACCATCGGAAAACACATATTTTCAATGGTCTTAGGAACCGAGACACCGCTCCTCAATCCGTCTCCAGGCCCACATGCAGATACGCCCACACACGAGTATCCGGCAACCCCTGTGAAAGGGTCGTTCGACCCCCAAAGGGGTCGCGACCCACAGGTTGAGAACCTCTATCCTAACGCAATAGAGGTGATAAAGAGTCACAGATGCAAATACAGGTTTCCAGCACTTCCAGACAATATAAAAAACTAAACAAAACTCCACAATATGCACAGAGTATGTATATAAAAGCATGACAAATGCTTAAGCATCCTTATAAAGTCATGGCGATCTCAAAGATAAGTAAATAAATACAAAGTTACAAATTGTATTACACAAAATTTTCCACAGAAACAGAACCAATGGAATATGTGGAGAGGGAGAGAGGGGGAGAGTGAGAGAAAGGAAGGTGGGGAATGGGGGGAGACATTGAGATTTATTTATTTTAAGGAATTAGCTCATGCTATGTAGGGGCTAACAAGTATGAAATCCTTAGGGGAGGCTGGAAACTCAGGATTTCTATGTTACAATATTGAGAAAGAATTCCTTCTCTTTTTTGTGAAACCACAGTATTTGCTCTTAAGGCTTCAATTGATTTGATGAGGCCCAATCATTACCTAGAGTAATATCCTTTACTTAAAGTCAACTTATTATAAATGTTAAAAAAAATCTACAAAATACCATCACAATAATATCTAAACTAGTGTTTGTCCAAACAGTTGAGCACCAGAGCTCAGCAAAGTTAAGTTAACCATCACATAAACCTAACAGGTTTTACTTACCAAATTACAAGTTTAAAATTTAGTTGGTAAAAGCTCAGTGAATGAGTGCCTTCTTGTATTGCTTGTTACTTACAAATTGGTACACACACAATTTTTTCAACATATACTACAAAGCCTTAAACTGTTAATAATATTAAGAGTAATAATAATAACAGAGGTTCTTTCCATATAACTAATTTGACTTATAGACATCTATGCTAAAGAAAAAAATGCAGGGCCTGCCGAGTGGCTCAGCTGGTTAAGAGCTCACTTGGGAGCGCCAGTTCTGAGCAGCAGGGCTGCAGTTCGGATCCCACATGAGGGCCAGTGATTCCGTGCCCTCTACCGCTAAGATGATGAACAATAGCTCGACCTGGAGCTGGGCTGCTGTGAGTCACCGGCGACGGCGTAGGCTGCAGTGGGGCTGCAGTGGGCTACCGTGAGCTACGTGAGTGGCTGGCAGCCAGTGCGAGCTGCTGAGAGCCACTGTGAGAAGCCAACCAATGACCGGCGACCGATCTGTCTCAGCTGGGAAGAGCACAACGATAACACCAACATAGGCCAGTGAAGCAACGTCCTCCATAACTAGACTGAAGAACAAAAACAGCAATTTGTCTACCTGTCTGTTCCCCTTTCCCGATTCCCCAATGCTGTTCCCCTCCCCCCAGTTCCCCAATAAAATCTTTAAAAAAAGAAAAAGAAAAAAATGCAATATATCTATCTCTCTCTCTCTCTCTCTCTCTCTCTCTCTCTCTCTCTCTCTCTATATATATATATATATATATATATATATATATATATATATATATATCCTAATTAGTCATTGCAACACTCTGTATACTGGAAAAAAAAAATTGGGTACAACCGAAGTTTCCTACAAAGGGAAATAACCAGTACAAATTTGAGAACTAAAAATATATTTGTGCATTTAAAATTGTTTTACCAAGTGACTCCAAAATTAAAAGTATTGAGAATAAAGAACATGTAATGAAAATTTCATTGTCCTCAGTGAGTTTACAGGGTACTGAAAAAAAAACTTAAAAACACATCTGTAATAATATTAAGTAAAACTGGGAAGATGTTATATAATCTATAATCGCAAGTATGGGAAAAGACCAAACTGGTGGGAAATAAAATAAAATATAAATAGTGCGTAAGTGGGCCATGGCTTTTTTCTTCTTTTCCCTTTCCCTTTCATTTCCCAAGAAACAGGCAAAGTCTGAGGGCAACAAGCCGAAAGCTCCAAGAGGGAAAGAACTGTCTTATTTGCTATTATATCACCAGCACTCAGCAGGGTGTATGATAATACAGATGTCAAATGAATACTTCCCTGAAGAATATTACACATCTAAAATTGAAAAAATAAAGACATTTCCAACAAAAGAGCTACCTACATTTTTAGTTTCCTCATTTCTATTTAATACTTATTTAGGCATCAATGTTCAGATGACAACAGTGCTAAAATACATCCATTTGATCTAAACCTACCTAGCGTAGTTTCAAGTTTCACATACAGACACAAAAAAAATCAGAAATATTTAATCTAGAAAAAAATTGTAAATATATCAAAATCTACATATTTCCTAGATAACACAATGTATAAGAGGGTATAGGCAATTTTAAGCTGATGTAAAAATGTACATACATACAAGCTAATCTTATGGAGTAAATTAGCTTCATTGTTTGAAATGGGTCAAATATTCATTCTAATCATCTGCTTAATTTATACTTGACCTACTGAAATTTCTGTCAAGAACTTCATAAAAATCTACACTTTTGTAGCTTATTTTACTAGAAGAAAAAATTTACTATTTATAAGTAATGTTGTAGAATTTAATATTATTTATTGTAATAAAACCTGTAAGATCTGTTGGTAAAGACAGTGAATTGCAGGAAGAGGACTGACAAGTGTCCAGAGTACATTTGCTTCTGACATAAGCTGTGACTCATTTGAGTTTCACAAGGCCTAATCCCAAAGTAAAAATAACAATGTCGGTATTTTAGGTAGTTGTAAACTAAACCTATGATTACCTGGATAGTAAAGTTAAAGTAGGGTGCCAAAAAGTGTGATCAAAAAAGCATCTTGTTTGTTTTATTTTAAACACATGTAGTGCAAAGAATACAATATGAAAACAGAAATGCAATATTTGAAATCACAGATCCGAGCTCTTCCGTTTGCCAGCTGTGTGATCTTGGGCAAGATACTTAACCTTTCTAAGCTTTAGTTGTGTTATCGGTAATATGGAAAAAATAAAGCTTATTTCAGGTGAGTATTGTAGAGATCAAGTTACCTGGCTGTAAAGCAATTAATATAGTATAAAGAATAGTAAACAGTAAATAACTATTATTAAGTTTATAAGGAGGACTTCAAAAATTCAAACATGCTAAAGGATTATTTTTTTAAATATATCTTACATTATAATGTGAAAAAAGTCTTTCAATTCATAATGTATTATTTCTGATTTAAATTATTTAGCTAGATTTCAAGACATTTAATTTTTATAAGTATTCTCTAGGCATCTGACAAAGAGAAGCTCCATTATCATGTATTCTCTATATTTTGTGAATTATTATATTCAAATACAATATACCTTGATTTCAGAATTCCCAAAATTATATTCAGTAGAGTACTGGTATTCCACAGATAAAAACACTGTCCAAAAAGTGTATTTGTGAATGATGCCAGGGAAATGATATCTTTTATCACAGAACTGAAAGCCCATACTATAATATAAAACATGACCACAGAACTTTTTTTTCTCCCTCTTTCTTTGGAACCCCTATTAATAGTGAATTATAAAGTTACTTTAAGTATATCATGTCATAGACACATGTGTATGTTTCATTATCGCCAATGAGATTTTATTAAATTCTCCTTCAACTTCTGACATTTTTTTAATTTACATGAGATCTGGAATCAAAGCAAATTTTGCTACCTGTTAGATATGTGAAATTAGTAAAGTTACTAAACCGTACTGACTCGCTGATTACCACTACTGCAATCTCAAAGTGTTTTTATAAAGAAATAAATAAAATAGCACATGGAAAAGACTAGTGCAGTGCTTGACACATGGTAAATACTGAGCTGATGGTACTAACTGTTGTGATTCTTAAATAAATAATTCCTGGTTATCTCTCCATGATGGACTGATGTAATCAATAAAAATGGACTTATAACATATCTTTTAATAAATTTTGTCCAAACTTCTACTTGGACAAAAGTATATAATTTGTTGATACTGCTACCTCTGCTTAGTTTTTATTAGAATTGGATTGAAAGAGCAGTATTCATTTGTTCATCTTTAGCCTATGTCATTTGGTTTTATGAATCTCTTGAAAGTAGCAAATAACTGAATTTTGCTTTTAAATCCAATCTGATTGAAAACTCTTATCAAGATCATTTATATTTTCTGTCATGACAGTTTTACATGTTGGAGGAACTGATGTTGCTTCTACACAGATGTAGTAGGATAAAGTAAGATGAGATGGTCCTCCAAAGATACCTGTAGCATCCTGTGTTTATCCTTTTCTTATCAAATTCTCTTATTTTATGGTAATTGCCTGGTACTATTATACTTTGATTTTCCATTGTGGGCTGTAAGCTTTTGGGGACACAGAGTTTTTTTGTTGTTTTACATCCCCAGGACCCACTTCAAGGCTTGGAATAAACTTAAAAAATGTTTGTTGTTCTTGTAAAACATCTGAAAAATGAATGAAGAGTGAATAAATGAATGGATAAATAGATAATGTGTATTAAGCATTTTTAAAAATAACTAGAACATAATTAGTCCTCATTAAATATAATTAGTGACCTAATTTTATGTTTGACTCTTGGAGTTTGTTTAATTTGCCTTTATCTTTTGCACTTATTTATTGAGATATAATTGACACATAACATTATATTATTGGGTTGTCAGAAAAGTCATGATGCATTTTTGCAATGAAAAACATAGAAAAAATATGTCATGACTTTTCCAACAACCCAATAGTTTCAGGTGTACAATCTGATTCGATGTTTGTATATATTGTAGAATGATCACCACAATAAGTTAGTAAATATCCACCACCACGCATAGTTACAAAATATTTTCTTGTAATGAGAACTATTAAGATCTATTCTCTTAGGTACTTAAATATACATACAGCTTTCTTAACGCAATATATTCATTTTTAAAAGGTTATATGCAAATTAAAATATTACACATAAAATCACATTTGACATATTTCATATTACAATTTCATGGCTATATCTGCATTAATAAACTTTAGTTTAAAATACTCATTTTAAAAATTCACTTTACAAAGAAATAATTAACATTTTAAATTGACTTGTAAACTGAATGTCAAGAGATGAGCCTTAAAGGAAACAGAGAGAAAAATGATTAAAGTAAACAAAACTTAGGATATACAAAATTAATTTGAGTATGTTGGCCCATAATATTACCAAAATGCCAGCTATTATACTCAAAACCCTGGGGTTATCTCCACTTAACTGTTTTCCATACTCTCTGGCCAGTAAGAAACTACCTTTTCCCCACATCCCCATAAAAAAGGTTTGATTTTCAGCTCTAAATCATTAATGCCTTAAAAAAGGGAAAATGGTTTTCTCGTCATGTCTCAGGGATTCATACATGGAATATCTCACTTGTGTGTGATTTAACAATATATCGCTTGCTTTATTTCTACTTTCTTGCTCTTAGTTCTTTTCTCCATGTGCTTTTCTCTGTTTCTTTTTTTTTTTCTGTACTTAAGGTGCCAAGACCACAATATTTTTCTGCTCTGCCCAAGTAGAATGAGAGTGGGTGTCTTATAACAATCTATCATTACCAATTTTCCTCTAAACGAGTGCAGGGAGTATTTGAAAACGTCCCTGTGATACTCAAATGAAGAGCCAAGTGTGATCAGATGATTGTGCCATACGGAAAAGAATCATGTGATATACAGGAGACCAGGCATAAATCACCATTTCTTAATCTTAATTGAACCCAGATATAATTTTCCTTTCTTTTTAAATGCATTCCAGGTCAAAGTACATTTTAAAAATTAAACCAATTCTTTAAATGTGGGGGTGCTTTTTTCTTTTCGGTTATATTTTTGGATACTTTCATATATTAATATTTAAGTGTTATGCACTTCTCAGCTAAAACTAACTTTCACCTTCCACCTTGCCCTAACACAGACAAAACACGGACTTTTACTTCTTTGGATCTAAACTGTCTTGACTTCTTGCTTATGTTTATTTGTTATGGTAATATTTCTCAATTTTTTAAAAACTCTTGCAACAGGTTTCTTAAGCACATCTGTGATTAAGTTTGGGTTCTGAAAACTATATTAGATTAACAGTATAAAAGTTTTGAAAGACAATGAAGCTAAATGAGCTTTGATGTATTAAGGTAATGATAGGTGCTATCAACAACAATCGCAAAAATGTCAGTGACTTAACACAAGTGTTCCTTCTTATACAAGGAAATGTTTCTGAGTGACAGAGTCCCTTCAAGTGGTAATTCACAGGCCCTATCTCCTTGCGCCTGTGGTTCAGTCACTGAGAAAGATCTTTCCATTTCTCTCACAAGGAAAAGAGGAAAGAGATGGCAGTTTAACTTCTTAACCTTCCTGGCCAGGTAGTGACACATGTTACTTTCACTCACAAATCACTGGTGAAGGCTAAGCTACTCAAACTTTGTTTACTGTCCAGGAAAATCATAATATAAACTAAACTGTTAAATTTGAAAGGGATTATTGCATATCAATTGTTTTATTGACAGGAAGGACATAGGCAAAAACAGGCTTTATAAATTTCATCAACTCCATAAAAGCAAAGGAAAAGATTCCCTGAGGGGATAGCAGCTAGCCAGTGACAACTCTAAACTAAGTAAGGGGAAGGACAAATTTCGGTGGGTAGTTAGCTCCCACTACCACGTCTGCACAGAAAGTATAAAAAAAGCAATTGAAAAACAAATTCTAAGTTCATCAGAGTAATATTATAGAATATCAAAGATAAGGAGACATTACTAGAAACAACCAAAGAGAAAAGATAAATTAAGTATAAAATGCCAATAGTCAAAATAACTATTTTGACTATTTAATAGAGATTTAATAGCAATGGAATAATATCTTCAGGGAAAATAACTGTTGTAGAATTTTACATAATATTTATATTAATAAATTATGGTAAACGCTTTCAGAAAAAAAACAAATATTAATAAAGTTTATACTTTTCAATTAGTAGAGACTATAATATAGGAAGTAAACGGAACAAGTGAGGAAGGGAAGAAGGCTAGAAGTGAAAAGGAACACCACCTTGTAAATATGAGAGTACATCACAATAAGAAAGGTAAATTACAACAACATTTGGGGGAATTTAAGAACAAACTAGAACTAAATACTAAACAATTATGGATGCACGAAGGTAAGAGTGAAAACATGGCGAAGTCTGTATAATGTTGGTCCTATAAGGAAGGAGGGGGAGGGAAATATGACAGAGAAGTCGAGGCTTTCTTTGTAACTTTCCCCCCCAAATTTAAGAGACCTGAAGCAAATATGTTATAATGAAACTGAAAGGGTTCAGAACATGTTACCCCAAAATATGGCACTTTGACATAGGGAATATTTTAAAATAAAGGACTTTGAGAAAAGGCAGGTGCAGGAAGGACTCTCTGAGTAGCTCCTTCCCACCTTACGACCCTCTTGTCAGAAGTGCTCACCCTCTGTGTACACCCAGAGGAACAGAGCATCCTTACCTCTAAAGAGAGAGAAGCCAAGAGAAATTCAAATGAACAGGTACTGCTAAGTTTCCCCTAGTTTACTACCCTTAGCTCTCACCCTTTTGTCCTACCACGTTTTTCCATTACCTCCCACTCTTCATCAATCTTACTATAAAAATACTCACATTTAACTGTTTCTCTGGGTCTTTGTTTCCTTATGAAGGCTGCCATGTCATGTAAAATTATATCAGATAAATTGGTATGGTTTTCTCTTCCTAATCTGCCTTTTGTCAGCTAATTTACAGCGTCCCAGCCAGAGAATGCAGGAGGGGAGTAGGAGAAACAAAGTGTTTCCCCTACAAAACCATTTGTTAAATCTTGATACTGTGTCTACTATATTATTTTTTGTTTGTTCTATTTAATAACAGAAAATTGAAATTAAAATATATAATACAGGAAGTTTCAAAATCAGTGAAGGAATTCTCCAAATTTTATAAAAAAATTATATGTTTTTGAAAAAATAAAACTGCCAAATGCTAACAGAAATCATAGGTAGATTAAAAATATAAGCATTCCTTCAAAAAGGAAACCTTATTTAAGCAAATATGATGTCCTAGAACATGCATAACAATCCTATGAGGTAGGAATCAGTTGGGTACATATTTAATAGATGAGAAAAATAAGGTACAGAGAGGTTAAGAGACATTCTATAGTCACATAGTTAAGTGACAACGCCAGGGATTATTTCAGACAGTCTGACTCCAGAGAACGTGTTTGTAACTGCTCTGTGTTAGTTTTAACTTGCTCTTCCTTAAATTTTAAATTGAAAAAAAGAGAGGCAAAGACACACACACACACACACACACACACACACACACACACACACATCGAACTAAATGATTCCTAAGGAACCACCCAGCTATTAATTTTGTTTAATTAAATTTATTTCAAATGGCATCGCAAGAAACATGATTTGAAAAGTGTGGGATCACCATTTCTACACTTCGCAGGGTTTTATCTACTAATGATATCCCCTTTCAGGGTTTGATTTTTACACAGCATTTCATCATACTAAATGGCCTGTGATCCTATAAATGTCCTGTGGTAGTTCTAAATGCTCTTCATCAAATATTTCCAACTGATGAACATGGTGTGTCTATTTATTTAGGTTATCTTTCATTTTTTTCAGCAATGTTTAGTAGTTTTCAAGAGTACAAGTCTTTCACCTCCTTGGTTAAATTTATTCCTAGATATTTTATTCTTTAAGATGCTATTGTAAATTGAATTGCTCTTTAAATTTCCTTTTCCATTTTTCTTAGCTGGTATATGGAAACACAACTGATTTTTGCATGTTAATCTTTTAACCTACAATTTCACTGAAATTATTTATTAGCTCTGCTGTTGGCTATTTTTGATGAGGCATTACAAGAAAAGGACAAGTTTAGCACGGAATTCACAAGAAAAAGTAATTCATAAGCACTGAATTACAGGTAATAGAAAAAGTTCAGAAATTTGGGGATTTGCAAAAACCTTCCCAACCTCGATTTAAAAAAGAAATAGTTGAGATGGCTTCTGAGCAGCAAAGACCAACTAAATTCCGCCTTGCAGCAAGTATTAAAAACAAATATATGTTAGTCACGCTCCCTGGTAAAGATTCAATTGATTAAGGTGTCTCCCAGCAAAGACACAACAAGGCTGGGACTATCCTGCATATACTTTCATTTGGACCAAATGGCTTGGAGAAAAGAGACCACTGGGATTTCCTCAACCCAGATTTGATAAATGAAGTTATTTTTAATCAGAACGAGAGGCAGACAGACAGACAAGCATGAGGGTGGAAAGCATATAAACATATTAAATCTAGGAAGTAAGTTTCTAAAATAACTCTGGGTTTGGCTTGTCTTTGATAAATGAAGCTGACCATAATCAAACACACACGAAGCTAAAGAACCATTACCCTGAACTGTGACTATCTGCTACCTAAAATGAATGGCTCCCAATTTTCAAGACAGGAAGCAAGCTGAAAAATGGTATAAGCTCCAATACTACATTAGACATAGGCAACAACATTACTGAAAAATTTAAAATCTACACAGTCATAAACAACAGACTGGAGACCTTGTCCCTAAAACCTGACAACAGAATCATGGTACATCCAAGAGCAATCCTACCCCCACGGCAGAGATTCTTATTTAATCTGTCCATTGAAATTTTAGAATTGTTACCTATTAACGCCAGCTGTGACTCTCAGTCTTACTATTTCCTACTGAGAGAGATTCCAGTCAACACCCTACCTTTGTCTCACAACTGTATAATAGATTTGCTGGGGGTAAACAACACATATTTTAGTTTCTAGTTCTTTGGGTCAAAAAGAGCTATATGTCTGGACCTGATAATGTAGAAACTGCAGCGCATCATTTCCCACCTATTAATCAGAGATCCTGGACTTTTGAGCTTGAGGCATTAGCTGGTTAGAACGTGCAGATTTTCACCCACGGGGAAAGGATAAGCAAATATGCCTGTGAAATGGAGACTATGAATATTTGGTGACCAAAAGAGTAGACTGTGCTATATGAGTGCTGTTTATCAAATATTTCCTGCTCCCTCCCTTTCAGGTTCATGGTAAGATCTCACTAGCTGGCTGGCCCCATTATGACTGGGGGAAGAGGGAGGCACTGTGCATACAAAAATGGGAAGAGAAGTGTCATTTCCAGTCCAGAATATTGACTTACTGGTAGGAAATCTGACTGGACTTGTAGTCACTCTGCAAAGATAACAGGTAATGTTTCATGTAAAAACTACACTATCAGGCTATTTCCTGGGGTGAGGATAACATGAGGCCGAGCCCCAAGATAATCCTCAATGTACATGTAGCATGAGTAAGATATAAATTGTTGCTGTCTAAGCCAAAGAGTTTAGGGCATAACCTAGCCTGTCCTGGCTAATACATGCCTTATGCTGTCTCTCCGTTCATGACCTTAATTCTTCTCTGTGATTTTTCTGTTATATTACGAAGTCATATAACTTTATACCTCTGACAACCTGGTATTTCACCACCCAAAAGAGTATGTTATATCAAATATATAAAATTCTTTGTGCATTACCTCTTCCAAGCCCTTTGTTAAAATGACATTGAAAAATATCTAACAAAACTGACCCCAGTCTTGGGGATGTGTTAGCATATTTATATGTCACCATTTCAATCCTATATCTAATTCTGTTTTCCTAATTCTTAGTATATTTTCTTCTCATGATATAAAGTAGGTCTTTTAAATAAAGTTGACTTTATTGTCACCTACCAAGTTTTGTTATTCCAAGGTGTTGAGAATTTATTTCATGTATTATTTGTACTATGACACATCCAAAAATGCTCAACTGATTGTTTAAGGTAAATCAACTAATTGTGTCTTTAATGCCTTCTAACACATTAAATCAAGAAAAGAAAATCAACAAAAAATTCAAGTAGGAACTAATGCCTATATATAATGAAAGGTAACTCAAGCATACTTCTAAAAATTCAAATATTTATAAATCTTATACCACTGAAATCATTACATGTGCCATAACACATTTATAGTCATCTATTTGCTTCTGTTGATAAATAATATTAGAACCAAGAAGTTAAAATAAGAATCATTAATTTGAGGGAGTCCTACATACCTTACTTAGCCCTTTTGCTCTATTTTTAGTCTACCATGAAATTCCCAAACTTTAACATGGAGTTTACATAAGCATATTTTTTTCCTCCAAAATACACCAAGGAAAGTAAATGGTACGAAACTGAATAAACAGTTATAAAGCTCTCAGGGGAGGAGAGTCAGAAGACAAGTATAAATATATAATGGATGTACAATTTTATTACCTGAGTATTTAACAACTCCTCACACTTGTGTGCTTGTTTCTCAATTGCAGAAATGTACTGTTTTTCAATAGCTTCTACTTGCTGCTTAACTGAAGACTGTAGTAGTGCCTAAAAACAAGCAAAAAAAAAAATGTCATTTGGATCACAGACAAAACTTGAAGTCTCCTGTTGACATGATAATTTTTCTGACAGTTGTGTGTATCTGAAATACGATACTCTTCTGCAGAAGAAAATACGCATGTGTGAACACTGAAGCACACTCATATATAACTCGGCTTTAAGCTTTCAGGTATAGGTTTTCCTGTTGCCAAGACTACAGTTTTTTGGCTCAGATATTCCTTCCACACACCTCTCCTTAAAAAAGGCCAAGTCATAGAAGATGATAAAGAGGCTGAGTAGTTCTGTGAAATATAAATTCAGTTTAGTGAAGACCACACAGGATGAGGAGTGTATGAAAGCTGCTGAAAAAAAAAGAAAAAAGAAAAAAAAAAACCAGACATATTTCACTGGCTGACAAAACTCCACATCCTCTCGGCACACTGCAGTACCCCATGGGCCAGCGTGATCTTCAAGACCACAAGTCAAGTAAAAGCAGATGGAAACTCTGAGCAATTTCAAACATAAAAGAACTGCCCCCCAGGAAGTTCACGCCCCTAATGTGAAAAGGTATAAGTCAAAGTGTGGAAGGCGGAATCTCAAGACATTGTTTGTAAAGTAATAAAACTTGGGAGCCTTGGACAAACTTTAGTGGGTAGTATAAACGCTGGAACCTCCGTCCGTGAAATACAAAGATGTTCGCACTGTTCTCAGGGAGGCCAAATCAGCTTTTGAAAATGTTCCACCCACTCACTTCCTTATTGGAGATGCTTAGAATATTATCATCTTTCTTCCTTTCCTTTTTTCAAGCATTATACGTTAGACTTAACATGTTCCCAATATTATCTTACATGCTATTTATAAATCCCAAAGCATTCTAAAATATGCACTCAACCATATACATAAGAACTCTTTAGCAAATATTCTATTTTTGAAGGTCTATCTGGATAATAAACTACTCATAATCAAAATAGTAAGTTGAAACAGACACATGTCTTATAGAAAGCAGACGCTTGGCACATTTACCAACAAAAGGAAAAATAAGCCAAATCTCTTAAATAATCTCTGTTATGAAACTAGATTTACTTGGTTGGAAATAACATGCATTAAGAAGCTACATAAATATGCATGTTTTTTCAAAAAACTAAAGTGAAAATATTTTTAAAACCTCAGGCTAAGCCTCCAATTTTCAGATAATTAATTTTCTCTTGCAAATATAAGCCTGTGTGATGATGCTACTACTCCTATAATTCAATAGTCATCATGCTGAAGCTGCAGAATTACTGGTAAATTAGTAAAGGGAAATAGAACTCTAACTGATGTCTAACCAAAATATGAAGAACTGGCTAAAAGAACTGCTTTACTGCTTCATTTATACAGTTTATGTCCTCTAAAGATTCCATGATTAATTTACGTAAGATGCCAAAACGTAACCTCTTAAACTGAGACTAGATAATGCAAAGCTCTAATTTACCTTTAGTATTTGTTAGAATTCAGAAAATTTAAAGAACAGTATAGTTATAGACTATTCCCTTCGGTATATTCACTGAAGTTTTTGTAGAGAGAAAAATGCCACTCTTTTTTGGGACTTGGGACAGGACAGAATTGTTTTACTTAATGGAAAGAACTGTTTTCATTTCCCTATAAATACCCAATTGTGATTTTTAGTAGATTATATCCTTTGGAGGAACAGGTAATTTTGTGAAATAAAATATTTTCTCAGCATAATTAAGAAACACAATTAAATAGTATTTTTTTCCTCTAGTGTTAATTTCTACACTATATATTCATCTTCTTCCTAACTTCAAAGAGACAAACACTATAGGGTAACAAGTGAGAGCCAAAGCCATGGTTACGGAGCATGAAGAAAAAACCATGTAAATGTAACCAGCCTTTCTTATAGTTCAAATCTCTCATCTTAGCCCATTTCAGATATTTAAATTCACCCCTCTACAAAAGAGACGTAAAGGTAGGTACTGGAAACATTAATATTAAAAAAAAAAAAAAGTTTGTCCTCACTGAGTTCCTTCTATTGTTGAAGAGAAACATTCTCTTAAGAACCACACAGCATAGGTATAGGCCAGGTATGTATCACAGAAAGAAAAGATATCCAAAGCCTGCCTGTGAGGCTCACTGGTATACACAGAGAGCATTAAACAGGTAAGAAGAGCTTGAGCTAAGAGTGGAGGCAAACAGTAATGCGGGAAGGTAGAAACGTGACAGGTGTCAGATAGAAAAGACATTGCATGCCATAACAAGGGTGTTTAAAAATGTGACCTATATTACTCAACAGTGGGATTACTAGTGCAACACTCCAAACAAAGGAGGTAATTTCCAAAAACTTTCCTTACAACTAGTGCATCAACCATTATGTACATACGTACAAGTACACATTGGTACTACCTACCCGGATGTGCTTTTTGCAGCTTGATCTATCATTATATAACTGGATATCTATTTTCCAATGTCATATAGTATTATAACTGACTTTAAATTTCTCATATAAGTATAAAAATGAACATGAATCTTAAGATTTCCCTGAAATTTATCTATATGATTTCTCTGTAATTGTCTCTACAGATACCAAAGGCACAAGAAAGCCTTCCCTTGGGGTTATATAAAACTATAGAAAAATATGTGAAAGAATTATTTCCTTTACAAGCTATGTTTAATTCATTCTTGACACATATAAAGCATTAAGACTCTCAGTGTGCAGGGCAGAAAAACAAAGATGTATACAAACATCCTATAATGGAAAAAAAAATGCTGCAAAAGGCAGGGAATATTTTGTTAATTTTCAACATATTTAGGTTTTAGCCTCAGTCCTACCTGAGATTTTCTTTATCATCCCAAAGAACTTAATTTACTGAGCTTAAGAAAAACTATTCACTATACTTCTTTAAGAATAATTTTAAAGGTGTGAATAAGACTGTAGGTTCCTTTAACACAGGAACTATCAAGTACAACTTGTTACAGAGTTCCTTGTACATAGTACACCCATGCAATAGCTATCTGGTGAGTAATGATCCTTGTATTAAGGTTAATATTTTTTTTAAAAAATCATAGTCTGAATGGTACCAGTATTCACTGGAAAGTACACTAAACTTCAAATTATAACTGTCAAGTTAAGTTACCAAATTTCTGGCTCAGTACATTTAATCCTTATCAGGAACCTCAACTTTTTATTATTTTAGACTAGAAATGTCCATTCATTCTACTCCACAGGATAAATTTTGGGTAAATAAAATAGTGTGTGTGAAGGACCACAAATGCCTTACAAGGAAAAGTATGTTATAAATTCTACAATTATTAGACTCATAGAAAACAAAGATAGTAAGTCCAAAACCACCCCAAACAAACACTTATAAACAGTTGATATGCACTATAAGTAGTTGATATGTACAGATGTTGATGGAATTGAATATACACTGTAATTTAAATGAGAAAAAAAGTACAGCCAGAGTGGACTACTGCAACCCAAACTATAGTCCATTGTCCCAACAAATCCACAGAGCTTTTCTTCTCCCTTGAAACAGCCCAATTCTCACAGGTCTGATTCCAGCATCATCAAATTAAATGACTTGTCCTGATTTGTAGAGTACACACACCTAGGGAACCCGATGATCTACAAAACATCATCATTTTGGTATTTAGTAGATAACCTTAAAAAGAATACACCATAGCCAACTTTGGGAACTGTAATTAGATTATTTTACAAGCCACAAAAAATTAATCTATTAATTCCCTTAAGTCATACTTTACAAATAGAGAAAAGGAGAAAGCTATGGAGCAAGCTAGAGGCAAAAACGTGTAATAAAAAAGCTCCAGTAAAATTTAAGCCCTAGGAGATAGACATCCTTGTTTAATTCACCGAAGTACCTACAACAGTACCTAACACATAGAAGACATTTGACAAATATATGGAGAATAAACTGAAGAAATGAATCCTGATATCTGCATGTCCAAGCCTGGTTATTTGCCTATTCATAGAGAAACTATTTTTTTGTTTGTTTGTTTTGTTTTCTTTTATTGGGGAATTGGGGGAAGGGGAACAGACAAGTTGCTGTAGTTTCGTTCTTCAGTCTAGTTGTGGAGGACGTTGCTTCACTGGCCCAAGTTGACACCATCATTGCGCTTTTCCCGTGCAAGGCAGATAGGTCGCCGGCTTCTGGATGACCGCTCACTGCGGCTGCTGGCCGCTCACACTGGCTGCTGGCTACACACGGTAGCCCATGGCAACCCACCGCAGCAGGGGCTGCAGCCTACGCCGTCGCCGGGGACTCAGAGCAGCCCAGCTCCAAGTTGAGCTGTTGTTCAGCATCTTAGCTGTGGAGGGCAGTGTCACTGGCCCTCATATGTGGGATCCGAACCGGGGCCCTCTGGCGTCCCAAGCCAGCTCTTAACCAATGCGCCACTCAGCTGGCCCCATAGAGAAACTATTAAAACGTGGATGTTAATTATGCCTATAATTATATTCTTAGTTTAGCCTTTTGGCTACAATAGTATAGGCAAATTAATTGTTGTAAAAGGTCATTTGAAATTAAGCACAATTTCAACTTTCTTGGAAAAATATCAGTTTGCTTTTTAAAAATGTATTTCAGATCTTTTCTATTTTTTAACTAAATAAGCAAAACTATTTTTATTTATTTTAATAAAATAAGCAAAACTACAAGGTATCTGCAAAATGGGTAAGTTAATGCTTTGAAGGGATACTTTTATGTTTTTTCTGGTATAAGTGCTCTTTTTGAGCAAAATATTACTTCAAATTTTGCAAGGCTATTAAACTGTCAGCATGTCTTATAATACTCCCTGAAAATTTCAAACACCTTATAAGCAAGTTTGTTCCTCTAAAGGAGAGTGCATTTGACTGAGATACATTTGAAAAATGATGAATCTCAGTCATTTCATGGAATCATCTATCTATCTTTTCATGAGCTCTACATACCTGTTTTACAGGTAAAGGAATAGACACTGAGGTTAATAAATGTGCCCAAAATCACGTGAAAAGACTCAATGGAACAAAGAACTAAATTCAAATCCATCTACTTGGTTCCCTGTTTGTCACCTGTTCTAACCCGGTATAGCAAATTTCTCTTCATGCACTAAGTACTTATCTATTTTATAGCCTAATTATTTATTCATTCTTCATTTATTCATCTAATATTTACTAAACTCATACTTTACTCCAGACACTGTTCTAGATACTATGGATGCAGAGTGAACAAAATAGACATGATGCTGACTCTTTTGAATAATTTACACCGGCACAGGGATGGGGAAGGTGGGGAGGACAAGAAAGATTGGGAGGTAGACAATAAACAAACCATTTTCTGATGGTGTGACATGGTATATAGAAAACAATAAGGGATAAAAATGATGACTAATGAAGGAGAAAATTTTCAGAGAGGGTAGCGAAGAAAGAGCTCTCTGAAGAAGTGCAAATAAGAGTTGAGATGTCACAAGTGAAAAAAAGTCAGCCATATATAAAGTCTGGGGAACGAACATTTCCATCAAAGGAAAAAGTGCAAAGTCTTAGGGTGGGAATAAGGCTGATAAGTTCAAGAACAAGAAAAAAGGCCAGTGTAGATCATATGAACCAGATGCTGTAGTTACACAAGATTTCTTTTTATTCTTCAACAGGCCAAACTTCTTGCCACTGGGTCTGTGGTCTTGCTAAGCCCTATCCCTGAAAGTAAATCAGAGATCAGAAAAGGAGGCAGAGGACTAGAATCATGTGCAACCATGGAAATGTATTTTAATTCTATTCTAATCGCAATGAGAAACCCCTAAAGCCTTTTCACCAGAAGTTTCTATACCCTGATATATATTTTTTTATCATCTTCAAAGAGTGTTCAAAGTAGCAAAAGCATTCAAATGTTATCAAAACTTTTTCCATCAATGGACAATTTGTGAGAATGAAAATACGCAGCAATGATTTTTGTGGGCTACACATATATGTTAGAAACTTGTAATTAATGTACCTGCATAAACATTTTTTTAATTTATTGGGGTAACACTGGTTAATAACATTATATGAGTTTCAGGTGTACAATTCTGTAATACATCAGCTGTATATCACATTGTGTGTTCACCACCCAGAGTCAGTTCTCCTTCCATCACCATGCATTTGATCCCTTTTACCCTCTTCATCTTCCCCCTATCCCCCTTCCCTTCTGGTAACCACCATACCACACTATTGTTTCTATAAGTTTGTTTGTTTTGTTGCCTCTGTTTGTTGCTTTCTGCTTTATATCACACATAAGTGAAATCATATGGTTCTTGTCTTTTTCCATCTGACTTATTTTGCTTAGCATGATACTCTGAAGAGCCATCCAAGATGTCACAGTATTTCCTCCTTTCTTACGGCAGAGTAATGTTCTATTGTATGTATGTATCACATCTCCTTTATCCAATCAGGAATGAAGGATACTCAAGTTGTTTCCATGTCTTGGTCACTGTGAATAGTGCTGCAATGAATACAGGCGTACATATATCTTGACGAATAAATGTTCTCAAATTTTTTGGGTAGATACCCAGAAGAGGGATTTGGGGGTCATATGGTAATTCTGTTCTTAATTTTGTGAGGAACCTCCATACTGTTTTCCACAGTAGCTCTACCAGTTTACATTCCCACTAGCAGTGTATAAAAGTCCCTTTTTTCCTATGTTCTCTCCAACACTTGTTATTTCTTGTTTTATTAATAATAGCCATTCTAACAGGTGTGAGGTGGTATCTCATTGTGGTTTTGATTTGCATTTCCCTTACAGTTAGTGAAGTTGAGCGTCTTTTCATATATCTGTTGTTGGCCATTTGTATATCTTCTTGGGAGAAGTGATGAACATTTTTTTATTCAGTAAAGATTAAGAGTAATGCAATTATTCTCTCTGGTAATGAAGGAGTTAATCATAGTAAGAACTATTGGGTTGTCAGAAAAGTCATGACGTATTTTTTCTATGTTTTTCACCGCAAAAATGCGTCATGACTTTTCCGACAACCGAATAGCTCAGTTTGTTTCATGTTCTCACAAAAATGTGCCATAGACGTACTGCAAATATATCTGGCAGGCAATACTTAACTTGAACTTAGTCTGGACACTGTCTATTAGCATGCAGTTCTTCTACGATACTTACATTCTCCACTTTAATGCGAATAGACTGGCAACAAAGACTATGAAAATGAAGACTTGGTGTCCAAATGATGACAGCTGACTAGATTTGGATCTGAATGTTGATCTTGGTTTCCAACTTGTCTTAATGTTCAATGACTCTTGGCTAATGAAAAATATATTTTGCCCATTTGGTGGTCTAAAACATTAATCTACATCTTTGTTGACTTGTAGTTCTGGGGAAGAAAATGATAGTTTTATATATCATATATCACACAAATATACTGTGTGTGTGTGTGTGTGTGTGCACGCGCGTGTGTGTGTATTTTAAAGGCCTTGATTGTAGAACTAGTAATCCAATTGACATATAGATGTGGTTGTGATAGAAGAGAAATATTAGGCCATCTCTGAAAACATGCTTAGACATTTTAAAAACTTCATGGGGATACAAAAAGAAATACTGTAATTAAAATCTATCATTGAGAGGTGATTTAAAAGTAGAATGTAAAAAGGGCTAAGGGAGTATAATTCTCCAGGGGAATGATTTCGATCTAGGCTTAAGGCTTTCATTTACTCAAAATTGACTCCAAATTCAAGTTTAGGTTCATGGTCTCCTGCTACCCAGATTGGCAGAAGAAAGGCAATACTCAAGTCCTGTAAGTTCATTCAATCCTTGGGGAGAATGAAGGTGCATGTTTTTCAAGAGTAAACTCCAGATGTCTGAGGAGTAATAGTGATGGATTTGGCCATATTTCTTTTTAGAAAGCAACACAGAAATTATGACCTAAAATTATGGAAAAAATGGACTGAAAAACAAAAGATTTCTCCCTTCCTTTTCCCTTAATTTTAAAAAAGGAGGAAAATTAACGAGGTCATGTTGAGGCTGCTGAAAATGTATCCTGTTACAGATCTCAAGCATTTGGAATCGCTGTGATCCTCAGGTTTTTTCTATGTATTTGAATTACAGTGCAGAGGTACTATACAATTCAAAAAGAAAAATGTTAAATTATGGGTGTAGATCTAAACATGGAAATTCAATATAGTCTAGCCATGCTATAAAGTGTTTTGTAGGCTGTGAAAGCCAAAGAAAATCTTCAGGACTGAGGGAATCATTCCTATTGGCCATGTTGTTAAGGGATTCTAGTAACATAAGAGTTGTTACCTCAAACACCACAAAAGTCTCCCAGTGAAAATTTCTTTTGTGCCATGGACAACACATTAAAATTAAGAAGTTTCTAAAATTAAGTACAGCACAGAGACTTTGCATGTCTGCCTTCCAGATACTTTAAACTTCTGAAAAGCTGCCATATGGATATGCCTCTCCCTCAGATGCCACAATATTGTTCCTTGTGACTTGAGTAAGAGCTGCAGTTTCATTGAGAGAGAGAGAGAGAGAGAGAGAGAGAGAGAGAGAGAGAGAGAGAGAGAGAGAGAGAGAGAGAGAGAGAGAGAGAGAGAGAGAGAGAGGGAGGGAGGGAGAGAGAAAAGAATTCTGACTAAAACAATCTCTTCAGAATCTTTAATAGGATTAAATGAAGCACCTGGTTATTAAACACTAAAAACCCATACATCTCATTTTCTGAAATATCAGAGACCATGGAAAGAAAGAAACTCATCTAGATGTCAAGAATATTTGGCCTACATACACATGCATTAGCATTCTAAGGGAGGAGTATAATTTGTTGAATAGAGCCCTGAATGAAACTTTGAGTGACCTGGATTTTACTGAAAACTCTTCCTCTGCTTATATGTGTTTGATCAAGGCATTGTGTTTCTCTCTGTCTCAGATTCCTTATCTAATCAATAGGGGAGAATAATAGATACAGTTTCTTCTCTGCCAATGATGAAGAAATGAAGGAATTCTGTGAGACTATAAAGGCAATTTAATTCTTTATGCTGATATTTCAAAATGGGATCATTCACTGATTTTTGAGAACTAATTGCCTCACATTTTCATGATAAATGAAACTCATGCTCTGTGGATTCAAGTTAGGATCAACATTATCTTTTAAATCACTAGATTTAAGACATTACAGTTAAGAATTTTCTTCCAAATTAATAAAGATCCATTCATCAAATAGAGATCTCAAAGATTAGAAAAGAACCTTTTCCACACTGAAAAACCATCGACTTTAAGAGAGATTAGAGTCTTCACTTAAATCAATTTTATTAGAAAGTACATTAACAGGATTAAATTTACCTTTATGTTTTCTTTCTGATCATAAAAGAGAATAAAATTGTGAACTTAGATAATAATGCAAGATACTTCAAATGGGTTCTTTTCCAGGTAAAAAATAACCACATATTACAGAAGATGTAATGTTCGGATTAATACGTAAAATATTTAAAATCCATTGGGTTGGGCACTAAACTAGAAGTCTCGTCTCCAGGACTAGAGCAGGTACCAGATGTGCCCTGCAGTGCTGGGCTCCAGCTTGGTTGTGTAGGGTTAGGGAGAAGTCCCAGGGGAAGGGACAAAGTCATCAAAAGGGCTCAGAGAAACCATTAATATACTAACTGGTATGGGAGTATTTTACTATCGTTTAAGATGGCACTAAGTGATGCTTGCCAGCTGGACATTAGCCCAGACTGGGTTATTATAATGGATTAATTATCAAAAAATTTGGCTACATGAATATCCTGCTAAACACCAAAACAGGATTCAAGTTAGGATCAAACATTGAACTCAATGCTTCTGACTGCATAGACTAAGTCAGACTATATATGGACTACTCCAATGGAATTAGAATTCCTTTCTCATTGCTATAAAGCCATTTGACAATCAAGTCACTGCAAATCAGAGACACAACAATTTTAAATAATTTATCCTGTCTCTGAAAAAATAAAGCCTAGGAAATAGGTGAGAGAGTCTCACTATGCATACTTCCATGTCTTTTGAATTTTGTATTACATAAATGTTACCTTGTCAAAAAATAAGATATTTTGAAAACAATAGGGCGAATCACTCTATTCTCTAATAATTTATCCTTGGTATAAAATTATTCTCATATATCAAGTTCCCCCAAAGCTGACTAACTAGAAGTTAATAATAAAATCAAAGTCATCCTTCTATTTGATACTAGGCTGCATACTAATTAGAAATGTGACAGACATCCTAAAATGCTATTCGGGTTGTTACCTTCCTGTCACTGGTTCTTACATCTCTGTTTTCCTTCCTCAGAATCTGTGTTTTATAGTTCAAAGAACAAAGTTAACAACCATTCTTCTCATTCAAACGAGCAAGAAATTTACAAAATTAAAAGTAGTTCCTACATACATATCTTCATTTAGACTTAGAAAATTAAATGAGTACACGAATAACTTCCATGAGTTTATCTTTTCTGCCTTAAGAACTATGACATGCATCCTTTCACTAAATGGGATCTTGGTGGCCGATAAAAAATGAATAAAAATAAATCTGTTAACCCACACACTGCAGTTTCTTTTTCTAAAAAACGTCTAATTATGAAATGATTCTCAGGCAATATCTAAAACTGAAAATGCCTGAGACCAGATAGACCTTGCTGACAGTTCATTAAAATAATGAAAGATTAAGAGCCACATAATTGATGTATTACATTAACTGGAATAGTTACAGAAAATGATATTCTTTACAGATGCTGTATAATCACTCTTTCAGCATGATTACTAGAAGTAGAGACCTGTTGAATAAGCTTAGCTAAAAGGAAGGTTTGAAAAAAACCTTTAACCCCATCAGAACAGGTCGAGCCTCATTCAGGACAATATGGAAAGATAATACTATGAACACAAGATACTGATGATAAAGTAGCCTGATTTTTTATGATAATAAGAAGAAATCCGTAATTAATCAATAATATCTGGGTGCGATAGGACTGCTATTGATGAAATTTTCAAGTCTGACCAACACTAGTCACAAATATTAACCTGACATGTTATAAAAAAGAACCCATAACATTTAAAGTGCATTTTAGAAGGTAAGCCAGAAGTAACTAATGGAGGAAAGGCAGGTCTTAACATGTCTTAAGAAACAACTAATTAAATAAACACTTTGTTCATTTAACATTTATTTAACATGTTTTTTTATTGTTGGAGGTATTTTTCAAGGTCTGCTCTGCAGCAGAAATTTGAAATTTATATCCATGATACAGAAGAAAGCCTTCCCCTTCATTCCTTTAACTGTCAGGCTAATGATCCAGTCACAATATAAAGGCAAGCCTTAAATCTATATTAGAACAAGTTTTCTTGCAAGGTTTCCAATGCCTTTTGGTTTTGGCCTCACAGATAAAACCACAAGAATAGCCTTGCATGCAAAATTCTGGCTTAGCCCAGGAAACTCAGAGGCACACAAGAACTATTCTCAACTACCAAACCTTTCTCAACCCTCCGCGGAGGTTAAGATTGGTGGGAGGGATAAGAATGGACAAGCCAAGTCGTTAGTTCCAAACCAATCACTAGTATCTAGCATCTGTTATGCCAAACTCTACTGGCAACAGCAAACGTCTTTTGTCCAGGAAAAATCTGATCATATGATAAAAGCTGGAATTTATGAGAATCCTCGTTCAATCAAATAACTGAAACTATAAATTTCATACTTTTCATATAACAAAACAGAATTCAAAAAATATATATATGACAGGTCTCATATCTTAATTTCTACTTCTCTCCTCTTTGCACACAAAGTTAGCAATCTCTAATCAAGGGAAAATATCAAAAGAAAACAAAGTTGTTTCCCCCTCCTTGGAGCGGATCTTTATACAATACAAGTAATTCTACACCCTGGGAAAAATTTGTCTCCTAAATGTAATATGTTCTCCCTTATAAAATAGTACAAACAGCTCAAGAGCTCAAATAAAACACTAGGAAATGGGTGCTTTTGAAAAATGGAATAGAGCAGGCATGTGATACTCCAAGCTGGCATTTAACATATGGTACACTGCTAAAACTCAAAGCAATCCTTACCAAAAGGTACTTAAGGAATACTTAACCTTTATGGAAAATGCACAGAAGACGAACACACTCAATAAAATCAAGTGTTGGGTAACATGGGAAATGAATATATAAAGAATTTTAATCAGGATAATTCAGGACAACTTAAGTTTATGCAGCAATTTTGCATCATTTTTCACTATGAGTAGCAGAAAATTTGTGTGCCTAATAAAACTCTGGAGTAACTGATTTAATACTCTGATACTTAAACAAAACAAGAAGAGTAAAAATTTATATCAGAAAATTCTCTTCATAAAATGTTCTAAGACTTTAGAAAAAATCTGCCCATTCCTTGCTTTCTCATTTAAATAGTCATGTATTTGTAAGCACTATTCATGTGATTGGAATTCATTGGCTTTTGGCATCTGGGTTGTAATATACAGAATTGAAGATCATCAATTCAGTCAAGCTTCAGAAACAAAGACTGTGAAAGAAAAATGGGTGTGTATGTCTATATGTCTAGTTCAGTGTAGATATCTTGAGATGTGTGGATATCTGTAAGTAAGGATGACTTCTTTAAGTGTCCTATGCTTGGCTAAATGCATGCACACAATACCCAGGGTGAGAAAAGAAACTATTAGAGTTTCAGAAGGTATACAAAACCCTTCCAGCTTCAAGATAAACATGAGGACCAGGAACTGATTTCCACATCACCAAAAGATTAACACAGAAAAATGTTTAGGTTAGGGACCCATAAGAGGGCCAAGAAACATATGCTAGACCTTAAATCATATAGTTATAATTTATTTAGTGTTTGCATATAAATATTAAATCAAACTGCATTTTCATTTTTGTCTTTTTCAGGCAATTTTTTAAATCTCACTTTTAACATTCTGTTAACTGTCAACATTCAATAATGTTTCAGTACTTCTCCTATCTGCTATGATTTAAAAAACATCTAAATCTCTTAATTTTAAACAACAAAAACAACACAGTGTATTTGAATTTAAAATATAAAAAAGTTATAGCCAGAGCCAAGAAAATAACTTGCAATGTAACCTCAGGATGAAATTTAAAACTTTGTATAGAAGAGTTTCAAAAGGAAAAGCTCTTTTTCTAATTGATCTACCTTAAAGCAAATACCACATTAAAAAAAACAAAAAAGAAGAAGAATAATGAAGGGGGGGGGGAGTCTGCTGTCAATGCCTTGAACAAGAAGAGTCTGTACATAATAGAACAAAAATGTTAACCAAAATATATGTTCATATCTTATTTGTGTCAAATTGGATTTTTTAATGAACTGGACTCAAAGTAAGATAAAATAAAAACAACATGTTGAACTTAATTTCTTGAGCACTTTCCACTCACTGTTATAATACATTAGCAAAAGTTCCAGCTTTGAACTTGAGCACACTGAGTCAACTAGTACTTCCTTTGGAAAATTCTTCCCCAAAGTTATTTAGAATAAAAAGAAATGTAATTCTAAGAATGTGTCAGGATATAAAATGTAAAATGGCTTCACCTCATGTACTTATATACAATATATTAATCGAACAGTATACACAGACAATAAGAAAAATACATCTGTGCAAGAGGTGAAAATAGTAGCATATTCTCTCTTTAAAAGACAGGTATCTTATTCTTTAAGTTATAGGATTACATCTATTTTAGCAAATATGCCTGTATTTTTCCCACATATGACTTTCTTTGATAGTCTTTCTGTGCTATTACACCAATCCTCCATTATAAAAACATTTCTTCTTACTATGATCACTTATCCCACATCAAGGAAAGCAAGGCATAAGTTTACAAAAAAAGAAAAAAAAATCTTAATGTACAATAAATTCTAGTTACTTAGTTATAGCTAAAAATTTGATTTTTTTTTAATGTTTCAAAAACAGACAGCAATCCATCCTACAGTCATTTAGGTTCTGTTAGGCTATCTCTCATCTTTCTCATATGGAAAAATTTCCCAAAGATTTCAATGGAAAATACACACACATATATATGCACGCACCCACATGCACACACACACAACCTTGACAGGTTTGATACAAGATGATAAAAATGGGAAAATATGGCAACAGGCTTAAATAGACAGAATACACTCAAAGACAAGTATGAAGGGAAATTACAATGATTAACATCCCCTTTGGGGTAGCAGCATGACTTCTAGAACTTTAAAGAAAATAGAGACACCTAGATCCCACTTACACCAACTGGTTTAGAATTTTTAAAGAGGACACCTGCCTTGGCATATGCATCTTTAAAAAGCAACACAAGTAATTTCCTATGTGCTGCAAAAGGTGAGAACCAAAAGATTAAGATACCCTGATCAATGATAACTGCTGAGGGCATCTTAAACAAACAAGCATCATACTAATACAACGACTAATTACCTTTTTAAAAAAATACACTACATCTTGGATAGTAATCTGTGATAGAGAAAACTATAGACATGAAGAATTGCAAAGTCGGAGCCAGTGTCCATACCGGAGAAGGACAATTTCAAGAAAAAAAAGCCCAATTAAACAAGTAAAGAAAAATTCTTATGTTTCTTGTGTAAACAATCGTAGATATAGTATGCTCCTATGAAAAGTCTTCCAACATCTACATTTACTTTACTGATGTTAATTATCAGGATTAAAGACTTTTAAAATCATGACGTGAAAGAAAAACATAAAATTAAGTAAACATGATGGGAAAAGTTGGCATATGTAGAACATTAGTTTTTGCTTTGCTTTCTTCTGTACTTTAACATAATTTCACATGTCCTTTGCATCAATCTGGAACAAGCTATTTATTTACTCAATGAACTAAAAAATGCTGGCTTTTTAAGAGCCCAGGACGAGTAAAGGCAGGGCCACGATCTCTTGCCTTAAGTGGATATTTCTAAAAAGACTGAAACAAGAATCCACATTGTATGATTTTGAGAAGTAAATTAATTAATAATCAGCTACAAAATAGTGAAAAGGCATTGAAATTGCTATGTTAGAAAATTGGTATGTCAAGTATAAAAAGTAACTAGAATAGCTAATATTTATTAACAGCATTATTATTAACTATGCAACATTTGTTATTTCACTGGATCCTCACAAAACTCCTATGAATAGGTTCTATGGTTTATTCCCTAACTTTCTTATAAGGAAAAAAATTCATGTATAAGAAACTACCCAAGGTCACACTATTAGTAAGTACCAGAGCTGGGAATTTGATCTATTGTAGGTTTGTCTGATGTCAAAAGAATCAATAAGCTCTACTAATAGAAGTACTTAGCAGTCCCAAAGTAGAAATTTTTGCAGAGATAAAATATTCCTTTGGGAATTCACAAAATTAAGATAAATAAATTATTATATATCATACTGAGGTAGAAAATAATACTAGTACGTAAGACATAATAATAGTACAAAAAACTTTAGAATTTAAAGTTGTTCAACTATGGATACAGTTGCATTCTTTTTTTTTTTTTACCCAGTTCCTGCAGTAGATGATTTGAAAATGTAGGAATAAAAACTTATCAAAAGAAAGTAAATTCTAACTTGATGAGGTCAGCTAACCCCTTAAATAAGAACTAATACAAGGTAAGCCAGAACTCTGAATTCTTTGTGAAAAGTTTAAATCATAATATTTCTAATTTTAAATCAGAAACTGCTGATCACATCATTTGGGAGCTTTAAAAAGGTGCTATTCCATTTGAATAGTGTTAGATACACAAGATATGGGAGGCAAAACATACTAGAATTTTGGGGTATTTTTTAAAATCTGATTGTCAATGTAAAAAATTAGATTGGCATTTAGATTATTATGGTTTAAATTAATATTTGAAACCATGGTAATTTGCTGAAATAAAACTCCAAAATATATTCTAAAATTCGTAAGAGGTACAACATCAGAATTTATTCATGCAAAAGAACAGTTACACAATTTAGAAAAACGGAGCTTTAAAACATGCAACATGAACTTTGAAAACATCATGGTAAGTGAAAGAAGCCAGTCGCAAAAGACCACAAATTAATGATTCTATTTATATGAAATGTCCAGAAGATGCAAATCTACAGTGACATAACGTAGATTAGTGGTTCCCTAGGGCTGGGAGGCAGGGTAGTTGGAGGGTGAAGAGTGATGGATAATAGATACAAGGTTTCACGTGGGGGTGATGAAAACGCTTTAAAATTAGATTGTGATGATGGTTGTACAATTCTGTGAGTATACTAGACACTACTGAATTATAAACTTGAAATAGGTGAATTTTATTGCATGTGAATTATATTTCAATAAAGCTGTTCAGAAAAGATTATAAAATATTAAAACAGTATCACTAGCTTCCCCGAAATCAAAATATATGACTAAAGTTTTTCTCTGTAGTTATCATTATTGGATTATTATTTCAGGTTCTTGGAAATCACTGTGACAAATGGAGAAAAGCCTTCTCTATTACATTTTTTTTTTTCCTGGACAGCCACTCACGGGGCTGCTGGCTACACACGGTAGCCCATGGCAACCCACTGCAGCAGGGGCTGCAGCCTACACTGGCACCCCCGATTCACGGCAGCCCAGCTCCAGGTTGAGCTGTTGTTCAGCATCTTAGCTGTGCAGGGCAGTGTCACTGGCCCTCATATGTGGGATCCGAACCGGGGCCCTCTGGTGTCCCAAGCCAGCTCTTAACGATCGCACCACTCCGCCGGCCCTCTATTACATTTAAAATTGACTATCACTCCTGCAATACATAGTACAAGTGTAAACTAGCTCCAAATGATTTCAATAGTCCTGCAATCAACCTCTCTTTAATGAAGAAGTCCCTAAGCCTTATTGTGGGATAGAATGTAGAAGAAGAAGTAAATAAATTTGGAGTAGCCATAATAAAAAGATTACACCATTGCTGGTGTTGGCATTTTACTGGTTCAAGTTAAGTGTCGAAGCCTTACTTCTCTTTATGTCCTTTATTGTCCTTTGTTTACACTATAATTTTCTTAAAAATTTCCTTTACATTGACAACCACATCAGACAATGCTATAATGTTTTATTTAACAGTCAAACATAATTGAGGAAACTTAAAGAGAGTCTACTGTATTTATTCATATTTTTGCTCTTTCCTTTATTCTTTCCTAATATTCCAAAGCTCCTTCCTCTATCATTTCCTTTTGCTTATATAACTTCCTTAGCTATTGTTTTGTGTACGTTTGCTATGGCAAATTTTTCTTTCATCTGATAACACGCTGATCTCCTCCCCTCATTCCAGAAGTATACTTTCACTGGCTACAGAAATCTGAGTGGAAGATTGTTTTCTTTCAGCACTTGTTCCATTTCCTTCTGCTTTCCATGGTTTCTGATGAAAAATCCCATGTCATTCTAATTGATTTTTTTCCTGTAGATAAAATATCATGTTTCTCTGGCTGGTTTCAATACCTTTTTTCTTTGTCTTTAGTTTTCAGAAGTTTGACTATGATATGTGTATTAAGTCAGGGTCTCTAGGGACCTAGAATCAGTAAGATGTGAATGAGAGAGAGAAAGAGAGAGAGAGTTTGATTTATTTATTATAAGGAATTGGCTCCACAGCTGTGAAGGCAGTCAAACTCAATATCTGTAGGGTAGGCTGGCAGACTAGGAGACCCAGGGAAGAGCCAATACTGCATGCAGCTCAGGTCTAAAGGCCATATGTTAGCAGAATACATTCTTGCTCAGGAGAGGTCTTTGTTCTATTAAGACCTTCAACTGATTAGATGAGTTCACCCAATTATAGAGAGCAACTTGCTTTACTCAAAGTCCACAAATTTAAATGTTAAAAAACACAGCATCCCAAAAACATCCAGAATAATGTTTGACCAAATATCTGGGCACCATCACCCAACCACGTTGACACATAAAATTAACCTTCACAATGAGTCTTGGTGTGGAATATTTTTGTTTCTTTGTTTATCACCTTTAGAGTTCACTCAGCTTGTTAAATACATACTTTCATTTCTTCTGTCAAATGTGGGAGATTTTCACCCACTATTTCAAGTATTTTTTTCAACTCTACTCTTTCTTCTCTCTTTCCAGGTCTCTGATGACATGAATTTTAGATCTCTTGTTATAATCCCACAGATCCCTAAATCCTGGTTTATTTCTTTTCAGTTTATTTTCTCTCTATTGTTCAAATTTAATGATTTATATTGCTCTATTTTCAAGTTCACGGATTCTTTCCCATCTTTGTCTAGTATACTTTTGAACCCACACACTGAGTTTTTTGGTTTGTTATTGTATTTTTTAGTTCTAAAATTTCCATTTGGTTCTTCTTTATATAATGGATTACTTAGCTATAAAACTTTGTATTCCTTTGCTGAAGTTTCCAACTTTTCATCTGTTTCAAGCATGTTCATAATTGCTTGTTAAAGTACTTTTATGATGGATGCTTTAAAATCCTTGTCAGAGAACGCTAACAAGTGAACTCATTGGTGTCAGCTCAGTGTTGGCTTCTGCTCATCGTTCTTTTTCACTCAAGAGTAGATTTTCTTAGTTCTTGGAAAGGGTGGTTATTTTCAGTTAAAACCTGGATATTTTCAATCTTGTTTTAGCAGGCCTCCTCTCATATGATACTACTATGGAAGGGAAAGAGAGGGACAGTCAGTTACAGGAGTCCAGGATCCTGATTTGTTCTCTGCTGACACACAGGGCAGAGGGGGCCATCTCCTCACTACTGCTGTCATGGTTGGGAGCAGCATCCCACTAGAACCTCAATGATATCACTCTGGCGAGGAGGAGTAAAGGCGCCACCTTATTGTTCCCCAAATGGTCCCCCACTGACACTGCAGGGGCGTGACCTTTTTACTATTGATCAGTTATGAAACTCATGACTCTCCATGAAATATTCCTTCATACCTTTCCAATGGGGAAGGGAAAAAGGGTCTCATTACCATCCAAGTGGGGAGGCAGTTGATTTCCTACATGGCCTACCGACATTCAAGTGGAAGGGAACTTCCTACCCAGTCGATGCGAAGGCCCCAGTTCCCCAGTCAGCCTTCTTTGACACTGCCACAACAGGGAAGAAGGGCATCTCCTTATCGCCCAGTGAGGGTGGGAGTCTCGGCTCCCTAACTAGCAGGGAGCCACTTGGCAGGCCTGGGATCAGGACTGCAGTTTATTCTATGGTGTTTGGTAGGAGTAGAACGGTTACCATCGAATAGCTTTTGTCTTGTTAGATGAAGGCTTTCCTGGTCTTTTGGGTAGAACAAGCTTTTATTGTGGTTTGCTGTCTGTGCCCATTTGTCATGTCTTAGTTTTTCACTTCTCCAGCACCACGTCTGGGACGAATAAAACAAAAAGAAAACCCAGGACCCCAGTACCATGTAGTGACTTGGTTCCCAAGGACCCCTAGCCAGTCTGCCTTCTCTAGGCAAACTTTCAAGGTCTTATGTCTGTTTAATACATAATGTCCACGGTTTTTTTGTTAGCCGCATTTAGTAGGAAGAATAGGGGGAGAAAATGTCTACTTCATACATCTGAAGCAGAGGTTAATGCAAAAATAAAGCATCTTCCTGTGCCTTATTATTTAGGCGTTTGTTATTTTTCTTTTACTTTATTTAGAACATTTTGCTATCTTTTCCAATGCAATCTTTTCCCAAACTCCTCAATATTGTTTCAGCTTGACTTGGAGGGGGGAAAAATGATTGATCATATCCAGTATCTAGTCCAGGATATGTCAGATCCCTAGAATGGTGAGATCTCTAGTCCAGTTCCAAACTTCAGGAAATACCTGCACAGGTAGGAGAGGTAAAAGTGTGAAGCCCTGAAAACTGAAGCATCAAGGAAAGCTATGATTTTAGGCTCCTTACTTCCTGTAAATGCATACACATTTCCTGTATATGCCTGTGCACAGGTATGTGTGTATGAAATATACATTTTACTGGACCAAGGATTTGTCTATTTTGTTCAGTGCTGTATCTACAACACTCCCTGATATTAAAAAAAAAAGACATCAGTAGTATTTCTTGAATTAAGGAGTGAATAATTGCAAAGAGAATGTTCACACAACTTCTGTTAGCAATAGTAATCAGAACTTGTATTTTGGTTGGTTTTTGAGTTACCTAATGATTAATGAATCATCCATCCAAACACTTACATACTTTAACAAAATGAAGCTTTAAAAGATATTAATGAAAAGCAAGTTGCTGTCTTAAAAAAAGAGAAGCATCATAAAATAATGATCACATTTACTTTACATGCATGTATTTAGAATGGAAAAGACATTTTCTTTCTTGTTCCATAACAGGACATAAATCGTCAACACTTAAATTATAAAGACATCTTATCTTCCAGGAAAATACTGCCTATTTTTCCTATCAGAATTACTTTATTTTTTTTTCCATACTACTATGAAGTTGATTCTCAGTATGCTTTTAGAACAGCTGGGTCATAAAACTTTAGGTGATAATTAACATATTAGATGTTAATCCTCCTCAGAGTACTGTAATATCATCATGTAAAATGTGAAGCTCATCACTAAATCAATATGAAAAGCTACATGACATTTATTTACACCAAAGTTCCCTGCTGTAAAAGAATTTGTATTGTTTGCATATTAACTGACTATAAGTATAATATGACAAATGAATACAACTTTGTAGGCTATTTGATTCGATTCCCAATCCTTTTAAACAAATCATACTACCTAATGCCTGAAACTTTTAAATCCTCTCTTTTTAAATTTGTTAAATAATGATACTAGGTAAAGGAGATAAAATGAGTAGTTCTCAACCAAATTTTTTCAAAATGAAGTTTGCAAAATATATTTGCAGTTTTCACATATACTTTTAGCCACATTAGTTGGCAATGTTGAAAGTAACACACAATAACCATCTTTTCAGCAAAGGAAATATATGGAGCTAGAACCAAAAAGGATTTAACATATCAAATACTGAGCTGTTCTGAAACACATATAAGCATACACACAACATAAATACTTCCAAACATTGAATTTAAAATTCATAAATAAAAATAAGTAAAATATAAATTCATCCAAGAATATATCACTTAATACCCCAGAAGAATTACATAAATTCCAGTATTTCAATTCTTTCCGACCTTAGCCTTAGGAAAAAAAAGAAGATGGTTCAAAACAGATCCTATACTTTCCTCCAACTCAATATTATAAACCTGGTTTATATTAGTAGAACTAAAAATTCACAACATTATGAAAAGAGCGAATAATCACAGCTGTAAAAACCAGGCATTTTTAAATGACGTTCTCACCAGTGGCACCAATTTCTGTATTGGGTGTAGTCACAAAAATGCCCTTTCATGTCTCAAGACATATCTATCAGATTATCTTAATACCTTGAAGTGGGGGAGGTAGCATTTCACTTGTTAATTTTGATCTACTTCTTTTTCTACTTTTACCCAAATGTCTTCTTACAGGAAGCTTCTTGACATTATTTTATCAGCTAACTAAAATGACAGTAACGTCTATCAAGTCAGGGATAAAATTTAATCAACAGAAAATGTCTATATTCCACATGTGATAGAAGGATTTTTAAAAAACACTTAGTATAATAGTGAACAATCGAAAACAAACTAAATGCCTATCTATACAGGTGTAGTTAAACCAATTATGGTATGTACGTACTGTAGAATACTATATATGACAGTAACACAAATAGGGTAAGTTTATATATACTGACATGAAAATGTCTCCAAGTCATATTGACTAAATGCAGCAAAAAAACAAAAGAACATACTGAATAGAAAAACATTTTTGTAAAAGCAAATCCAAATTATACAGTAGGATGTGGAGTGTGCATATATAATATATATGTTTGTGTATATATGTATATATGTGTATATTATACACACACACACACACACACAC
>NW_017731896.1:1179454-1180417 GCF_001890085.2 Hipposideros armiger
TTTTATGACTATTAAGAGCCTAGCGGCCATTTGCTAACAGGGGCGCCTCATCCACTGTGCACGCCTGGAAGAACGTCAGCCTGAACTCTCAGGCTCCCTGCACTGTGCCTGCTTGTTTCCGCCTTTTTCTGCCATCTGTCAAGCACCGCAGGGAAACCCTACTTCTAGTTTTCTACCAACAGACTCAGACCTGTCCTGTCCAATCAGAACTGCACAATTTGACACCTCATTTACATAACAGACCTAACTGAGAATCTGGGTGGGAACTTCTGCTATAAAAGGTGGTCTCTCCTTTGTCTAGAGGGAGCACAACTTAAATTGCTAACTGCATCTGTGTCTCCCAAGCTGTAGCTCCTTTTGCTCAAATAAATGCTTTTTATTCTTTATTACAATCTAAAATTAATTTTGGTTTACACATATGTACCAATAGTTTAATACATAACACAGTTTGAGAGCCACTGCATTAAGGTGATCAAATTCCCATTTTACCTTCCTAGGACAGGAAAGGGTGAGCTCTCTCTGGAGGATGTTGGCATTCTATGGAGCCTTTCCAATTTTTCAAAAACTGTGTACTTACAGCTTTCAATATAAAATGTTCATAGATGACAATAGATGATGCAATAGAAAAACAAAAGAAAAAGACCCATGGGTGATTTGGATATTACCTATCAAAGAATTTTAAATATGTATGATTAATATGTTCAAGAAAACAGAAGAGAAATGGAGAAAATGGATAGAATAGAGATTTTCATTTAGAGAACTGGAATTCATAAAATAGAAATTCTGCTGAGAAATATGAATTATGAACAACTCAAAAGATGAAGTAAACAGTAGATGAAGCAGCAGAAAGCAGGATTAGAGAACCAAAAGACAGTGGAAAAAAATAGAGACTTCTGCAAAAAGAGAAAAAACTGATGGGGGGGGGAAAGAAAACCTTTAAAAAGACATGGAACAGTCCAGAAG
>NW_017731896.1:1182567-1184136 GCF_001890085.2 Hipposideros armiger
AGACATTTGATAAATGATTGAAATGTTCTATGACATATTTTATGAACAGACACCCTAGGCTAAAGGTAAGTAAAAAAATGACTAAGCAACATATAAACTACATGGAAGAAACAAATCCTGTAGAATACTCCACCCAACAACAGCAGAACACACATTGTTTTCTAGTGGACAAAAATATTCTACAGGATAGAGTGTATGTTAGACCACAAAGCAAGGCTCAATTCCTTATGTAAAAGCTGTCTGTGGGGCCCAGTGTCACAGTCTCTCTCGTCACCTGAGCCAAGTGCTGTAGGTTTGTTCTGTGTTGGTTGTGTGTGCCCTCCTGTTGTACTTGAATCTTGGTTGCTGTATGTATGTGAGTGAGAGGGATTGACTTTCAGGCTGATTGGTTGTGAGGATGGGCTGTGATTACAGTTTCTCCACTGTTGTGCAGGGACTGAGCCTACGGAGCAGGATTTGCTTTAGCAGGGCACTGGTGCCTGCCTATTCTACTCTTTGGGTGTGTTGTCTGTGGAGATGGCCTGATGGTGCTCTGGCATGTGGTCCAAAGCTGAGCAAAGGACGTGCTGCCCCAGGCCTCCTGGAACGGGTCCCATCATAGGCCAAGTTCAGCCTCAGCTTCTGCTCTGCTTGGGGCCACCTGACATGAGACACAAAGCAATTCACAGATGTCTTCCACCTGCACTGGGATCTGAGGTGCCTGGGAGAGGTCAAGCTGTGAACCAAGGCTGTCTACTGCTAATACTGGGCTTGGGGCTGCTTAGCACAAGATAAAGGGCATGCTGAGGTCAGATGATGCTTGTTTGTGAACCTTTGAGAGATTTTATGAAAGTCTGCAGCATGAGCCAAGACAGGCCATTTGTATGGAAAAGCCACTGGAAGTAGCTTGGGTGGGCTTGAAACTTTGGTGTGGAGGGGTATCAGGGAGTCACCAGAGCGGGGCAGACAAACGGTGTTAGCCACATTGATGGAGATTCAGATATGGCGGCCTCCTGTGTTTGCATACTGGGAAGAGTAGGGATCAACAAAGTAATAATGGATTCTGCCAGTACTTCTGTCTAAGAGAAAGCTGCCCTTCCAGCCCTCACCCTGCAGCAAGACAATTCAGTTCCTCCCTGAATGTCCCTGGCTCTTTTCATGCTGTTGCCTGAGTGCAGGAGTTCAGGGCAATTGAGTCCGTCAGCGAGTTAAGTCCGTGTGAGGACCCTTTAAGAGGAGTGCCTGGGACTCCAGCTGCCCTCGGTCTGTCTCAGCCACAAACTGCCATGGTTTTCACCACCAGAAGCGGTGCAGACTTCTGTCCAGGCACTGGAACCCTAGGCTGGGGAGTTTGGTGTGGGGCTGGGATCCCGCACTTCTTAGGGAGGACCTCTGCAGGGGAGATATCCCTTCCAGTTTTTTGGGGTGTTTTTTTTTAAGATTTTTATTGGGGAGTTGGGGGATGGGAACAGCGCTGGGGAATTGGGAGAAGGGGAACAGACAAGTTGCTGTCCTTTTGTTTTTCAGTCTAGTTGTGGAGGACGTTGCTTCACTGGCCCAAGTTGGCACCATCATTGTGCTCTTCCTGGG